>NW_016157563.1:99314-217879 GCF_001687245.7 Rhagoletis zephyria
TTTGAATTAAAAGCCAACGGTAGTAGGCTACACGTAATAATTTGGCTACACGTAAATTTGAATAGGTTACAAAACTGCATACCCAAAAAGTTTCTAAAAATTCTGCATTTTCGCGAACTTTGCGCAAAGTTTTATGGCCTTATTCACAAAAAATAAAAAAGTTTTATAAACTGCAAAATGCAGGAAAATGTCATTTTATTAAGCTCTTTAAACCTACTATATTTTTTATGAATATGGCCATTAAACATTAACTTATTTGGCTTATGATATGCAACAGACTACACGCAATTTCAGTTTATTTTAAGTGATGGACAAAATTGAATGATAGTAATCCATATAAGCAAAGAAAGCACTGGAAGAAAAAATTTAAAAAGTGTGTTTTTTAAAAAGTATTCGATACTACGAGTACTTTGCAAAGTATCGAGTTAAATCACCAAATAAGGTATCGAGTATTAAAGTACTCATTTTTATACCCTAAGTATCGATACTTACTCAATATCGATAGTATCGTTCGAACCCTACGTAGGACACGTTGGATTATAGCATAAGCTGTTACTTTACAGGAATTTTAAATTCGGTCATCGCCCCGCCCAGAAAGCAGTTTCGAGTTTTTTTCTTAGCTGTTTTTATGATGCGATTTTTGGATATGACTGACCCAGTGGTGGATCGTGAGCTCGGTTTTGGGGGGAAAAATAAAAATCAAAAATTTTGTACGCCCAAGTATGATAGACATTTTATTATATTATATTATATATTGTTTATAAATGAATTATATTTTTATAAATCATATGTTTTGTGTCATATTTTTTTTTGAGAAAAATACACCTAGTAATTTTAAAGTTTCAAAATTACATTTCGCGACTGAGAAATAAGATATTCGAGCTAGCTCAACGGCACACAGTGTGCTTCATGATACAATAATTTTTAGAAGGTAGTTTCACTTCACAATTTTTGACATAAACCGTGTCTGTGACAAACACGCAATGTTGCCACTGCTACGATATAGAACTTAGGGATTTTCGCTTGTTATTTTAGATATTTTTTAACAGAACATGTAAAGATTTATATGTTTCATAACTGATCACTCAATTTTTAATATAAATATACGTATTTAATACATAAATTTATGCCACTGCTAATCACATGAATAAAAATCATAAAAATTAAAATATAACGGCAATATTTCTTGTTTATAATGTATTAGATCCATCGCACACCACGCACTTTATCGGCCGCCGATTTAGATGGGCTCGCTAGTCTTTCCATTGCACCACAACTTATTTCTCGGAGCGATTAAGCTGGTGTAGTGTGCGCACCTCCACACATCTTCATGTACATATTTAAAGCGAACCCTATTATTTAAATAAGCGGCCGATAAAGTCTGCCACGAAAGCAGCCGTTAATTTTTTATGAAGAAAATTATTAAAAATATTCCAAAATTACTATTTATTTTTCCAACGTCAAAAGCTGGATTTTTTTTTAAGTTGATACAACAAAAAATACGAAACACGTTTTCTGTCAGATAGCTAACATGGCGGATAAGAAGAAGAAGTGAAACTACCTTCTAAAAATCATTGTATCATGGTGTGCTTTTTTAACACTTCATGCCATTTAATCGTAGCGCTTTCGACAGAAACAATATTCTATTATGAGACAAAATGGCTTTGAAAGCTAATGTGATTGCCTCTCACGGAAAAATATTGCCATTGAGCCACAATTACTCCTTGACCTTAAACGAATTGGTCAAAAATAGTGTTCTTCGAAAAAAAAACCTGCAAAATCCAACGGATATATTAAAAAAAATAAAATTTGTATTTTTTATTATACTAATATTATAAATTTGGAGACGGGAAACACGATTCCACTGTTTAATAAACGAAAAAAATGTCAAGCCCTCAATTTGAAAAATGCATTACACTATAATGCTTTTTTTATGATTTACATGCAGCTGTGCATCCTTCATACAGTTTTATATCCCTCGAACAACAAGTGAGTTTTAGTGCTATTCAAGGCTTTTCATTTTAGCCAAGGTCTTTGGGAAGGTCTTTTAGAAGTCTTTAGGCCCATTGAGAGCTAAATTATTACGATTCTGTTGTTAAACTTCGAAATTTCATTCGACATTTTACGCAAGTTTTTTCTAATTTCGGAGTAAAAATTAGTACAGCAGTTTCGAAGTTTAGTTGAAAATTATTATGACTGGGCTCTCAGAGGGTCTAGAGGCTTCTACCTTGGCTTAAATTAAAGGCCTTGAATTGCACTAAACCCCACTTATAGTTTGAGGTAGGTATATAAAATTTTGTGAAGTATGCACAGCTGCATGCAAATAGAAAAAATGCAGTAAATAATGCATTTATTAAATTAATAGCCTATTTCCACCAAAAGCTTAACTGCAGTTAAGAGCTCAGAGAAGTTCCCATAATTCCAACATGGGGTGATCGGAAAGGTGTTTTCCTTAAGTTTTGCTTTTTTCCTTTCGTTTTCTTCTACTTAATAGGTGGAGTTACCTGCTTCGAGTTGTAATCTCTGTTTTTCAAACGGCATAAACTGCAGTTAAGGGTTGGTGGAAATCAATTATATGGTGTTGAAATTTGTGTTCGTATTTTGAACAGTGGAATCGTGTTGCTCGTCTCAAAATCTATAACACTAATATAATAAAAAATACATAAATTTTTTGTTTTGAAATATATCCGGTGTTTTTTTTTTCGAATAACTCTATTTTTGACCAATTTTTTTATATTTTGGTGAAAGGAAATTACTTTAGCTTTCAAAACCATTTTGTTTCGTATGAAAATGCTGCTTCTGTCGAAAGCGCTACGATTAATTCAGTTTTCAAAATATCCCCTATTTTCCCCACCAAAACGAGATTTCATAAAATTTGCCATAATTTTATTTAAATTTTGGAACCTTTCCAAGTTTTTATACCACTAAATAGCACATAAATTACATAATTCACGTATATTTCTTAATATTTTGTTCAATATTTCGTTTCAAACGCTACATTTCTTTACATTACAACAGCATTTACAAAAGATACTAGATACTAATTGCCTTTCTACCATTTTCGTAACAAAAAAATATGATTCTGTTCCCTTTCTCCTTCCTTCGTAAATTCAATCACAAAACTCGGCTGTCAATAATTATCTAACCTTATGTTATTGAATCATTATGCTGCCTCTGTTTTTGAGAAGTTTTTTCGTTGCAGAATTACAATCGGTGCTTCAGCTCCTTCATAATAAATTAAATTAATTTAAGCTGCATATGCTGATTAAACATCAGTTACAGTTACCTTTGGTCTATTTATATAAAAATCTCGGTCGATTGATGTCAACACTGGTATGAACAAATTTTCGCTTACAACGCTCTTACACGATATGTATTTACATATGTAAATGCTACTTTTTGGTATCTACTCGTATGTATCATATATTAGAAGGTAGCAGAAAAGTAGCATTTACATACATATGCAAATACATATTGCGTAAGAGCGCTATTGACAGCAAAGTCGCAAAAAATAAATTTGAGATTTTTCATTGGAATCGAATCAAATTCCCACAATTTTGCGTTAGTGAAAATGATTGAAAGTTACAAAAACAATCACTGGGTAAAACTTCGGATTAGTTTTCACAAGTTCGTACTGGTGTATATGTACCTATACATATTGAACTACAAATAAACTCTTTTTTTAAAACGTTTAAGATTTTCCAATAAACTTGTTCAGCTTTTAATTTAAAACTTGTTAAAACATTATCAACACCCAAATATTTTAATATTGTATACATACTAAGTACGTATGTATGTATATTCGCCACAATGTTTCACCAAAAATTTGCTTTTGCCAAAAAGCATCCGAATTCTGCCAACCACAATCGCACACTTTGAACACTGCCCGAGTTCGTTGGCCTACCTTGAACTCGAAACCCAGTTTCATTTAATTACAACTGTTGCTTAATTGCTATGGCACAGGGGGCGGGGAAGAGTGGCAAGACAAGGCGAGGAAATCGTTGGACTACCTCACTGTCCATTACGTCATTAAATCTGACAAAGAAAACACTACGAAATTTGTATATGCACTCGAATATGTCGGCTTAAGTGTGAATGTGTGCGTATACCAAAAAATTGTATGCGCTGCTCTTTGTTTCATTATGGGGCATATACGGACACACACAGAAGGCACAATTCTGTTAATTTGCTTTTTTCGTTCCATTCCCATGCCATTCCAAAAGTAATTATGCCTACCCATCCTTTGCTGAGCTACCTGAGTGTGACTACCAACAACAAAAGTACAATGCTCTGTACATTTCAAGCACCTACCCTCTCTCTCTCTCGGTTACAATTGCCAGTAAACTCAAATCAATACACTTAGCGACTTGCGAGTGACTGAAATGCCTGCGTATCCTGACTGTTGACTGAAGGAGAGCAAATGCACTGCCAAGTACGCACTGCTGCCTGTTTCATGGAGTCAACGAATTCTTGAGCATGCGCATTGGTCGTGTCCAATACTTCCCCTGCGAATAGTGAAGAGAGCAAAGCACAACTGATGCGGTCGGGCTGAGCGCTGGAAAGAGCTACGAGAAATGCGAGAATGACGAAATGTAGAATAACGAAATGTGCCGATATTAAAATACAGGATAATATGCTGGTGCTGGAGGATATGCTGATTTTCGACTACAACAACACCAGCAGCAACGATAAACAACAAACGACAACGCTGAAGGGGATGTAACACGAATAATGAAGAGGCAAAAAAGGATAATAGGAAATCAACGGAGTAAGACGACGAGGAAAATGCAGCAGACAAAGCAACAAAATGAAACGGGGTTAACTGCGGTTGCTGTGAATCGAAGTTGCGATGTTACTTGATTACGAAGGATACGGATGTTGTATGCGCAGATGGATGGACGTATGGATAGTTGGATGAACGTAAGGATGTCTGGATGGATGGTTTGCACTACTACATACTTGGATTTGTGGGGCTGAAGTGGGTTGCAGCGGGTTGTGAGCAGCAACGCTGGTTGTTCGGTTGACGGCTGTTCAACGATGCGAGTAGTGTTGCGTGTATGTATCTACACTTGTAGATATGTTTTGCGAATCGAAATTCCAATTTGCATATTTTGATGTTTTGCTCGTTTCATTTCAGGCGAAATAATATATGTACCTATTCGCATTTTGGCATTCAAAATTTCATACGAAATATATATGAGTACATTCATACATATTTTTATGTTGCTAAATGACGAATGGAGGACGAGTGAGTCTATGTATTTCAAAGTGTTTGGCCGAGGTTATCCTCTAGTTTGTGGTGTGCGACTTGATTTTGTCCACAGCCATGCTAGATTTTCCCGATTTACAAGATTACTTAAGTGGGTTTCACTGTAAATGGAAAAGTATGGATAATAGCTAAGTATAGACTATACACAATCGCGACTCTTGTGTCCTCGTTCACGCCCTCTGGGCACCGTGAGCAAGCCATATGCGAGATGCGGTAATCAATCCGAGTGGAGCCTTGGGTAAAGGAAGAAAGAGAGGGAGCTTCGGTGTGGCATACGATTTGAGGGCATGCACCTGGAATGTCCGGACCCTTAATGGGAAAGGGGCCTCTGCCCGGCTGGTTGATGTCCTCGTAAGAACAAAAGCTGACATCACCGGCATCCAATAAACGCGTTGGACGGAGCAAGGCAAGGAATTTCTGGGGCCTTGCGACGTCCAATACCGCAGCCATCTATAGGAGCGCGAATTCGATGTTGAATTTGTGGTGGGAGAGATACTCCGTTGGCGAGTACTGACGTTCATCCCGGTGGACGAGCGTCTAGCCACAATCCGCATCAAAGCCAGCTTCTTCAACATCTCACACATCTGTGTCAATGCCACGATGGAAGAGAGGGACGAGGCGCCCAAGGATCTATTGTATGAGCGCTTGGAGCGTAAATATGCCCCGAGACGATAAAAAATCGTGCTTAGCGATTTCAATGCCAATGTAGTAAAGGATGGCGCTACTGTCGGAAAATTCAGGCTCCATGACGAAACGTCCGAAAACGGACTGGCCTACTTCAGCTGGCCCGAAACATGATCCATCAAGCTACGTGGCGGTCTTCAAATCAAAAAACGAGAAACCAAATCCATCATATTGTAATAGATGGAAGGCATGCTTCCAGTGTTTTAGACGTACGTACACTCCGAAGCCCAAATATCGACTCGAACCAAGTATCTCCTGTCATCAAACAAACAGTCAGCTCATTCGCGCCTCGGTACCCACGTCACTGTTGACAGTTATAATTTTGAGAAAGTAGGGAATTTCGTTGCATCAACCCCGACAACAATTGCTACTTTGGACTAAGTAGGCAATTCAGAAGTAAACTCCTCTCTCGACGTACGAAAACCACTCTCTTTAACCCTTCGATGGCCACGTGGTAAATAGTTACACCAATAGTCACCTGGTCTACGATCGTAGACCATTTTTGTTTTGAAATAGGACAAATAATTATGAGAATATAAATGATAATGTAGCACAAACACATTTTTGGAACGTTTCTAAATCGCATGGAATAGATTTTAAGACAAAATATTTTTAATTAAAAAAAAAAGAACCAAAAGTAACAAACTGCATCCAGTTTTTAGTGTTTTTGAGAACAGGCATACAATTAATTGAATAAATATATTTATATATTGAAAACAATATGAAAGTTTTCAACTCGGAACCCGTTGCTGGTAGCATTGCTATGGAAATACCAAGTGGAGAGGGACTAGGCTTCACTTGCCGTTTTCAAGTGGCGTCAGTTGGCACAGAGGAGCGACTGACGAGTTTTGTTGAACTCGGTCATAAGCGCTTAGGCGATTACAGAGCCCAAGAAGAAGAAATCTTAGGTCAGATATAGGTATTTATGATGTTAGCACCTTATTGTTCGTACGGATTCAACGACGTATCCCGCTTTTAAATAAAAACTCTAGAATATTGGACTTAATATTCACATCTGATGATTTGAACGTATCCTCTGAGGAATGCTAAGTAGCAACGACATGCTAAAACAGTGTGTTTGGGATGGAATGATATTGCAATGCATGAGATATTTGAAAACTAAATTTTTGCAGAAAATGTTAAATTTTCACATTTTTAATATGCATATAATTGAGATTTTCGCTTAAGTCCCCATTTGCTGTAAAGTTCTTGAAAAATAAACCGCATTCGTTCCAAGTATTGAAGCGTAAACTATTGCTCCAGGACTCTTAACAATGTCATTATGTCAAAATTACTGGCATCAAACACTGCCAAAACTAACGGCTGCTCATTTGGTGTCAAATGCGTTTTCATTAAATCATAAAAACTTATCAAATGTAGATATCGCAGTGCATGTATTCAAATTTTAGTATCATGTGATTGTCATTCCGTTCTCATTACTGATGTAAATTTTTTTTTTGGCATAAAAAATGTGGCCTGATAGAACTTTTCATGCCCCATTATTTTGCAAGAAAAATCATACGTTGTCATTCAATGAAAGACTTTTTTATTCGGTGTATAAGTATAACTAACTAACTAACTAACTAAGTATAAACACGCGACCTTTGTGGTACATTGCTTTTGGTACATGCCCGGTTCAACCCAGCACCAACAAAATAAAAAAAACGAACTTAGTTTTTTTCTAATAGCGGTAGGCCCTCGGCAGGCAATGGCAAACCTCCAAGTGTATTTCTGCCATGAAAAACAGTTTCTGATAAAAATACTATCGCCGTTCGAAGTTGCATTTAGGGCTAATTCCCCCGAATTCCTGATAAAATTCCCCCAAAATAACTATTACTTTTTAGGGCACTTCATTCGCATTTTTATTAAAAACAAGAACTATCGACGGTGTACCTAAACCAACTTTAAATGTGAAGTAATATTCGTAATCCTATATTCTTTTGACGTAGACTACGTCTTACGTTTCGATATGGAGGCTATGCACAAATGTTGTAGTTGTAATTTTTAGAGCTCTACGAAAACGCTTATTGCACGAGAACTAATTCAGCGATTTCAAAGAAAAGTTTGGCATTTTAAAGATAAAATTCCAAACCTGTCGACAGATTTTTTTTTGCAAATAACCAATCTGGTTTCTGTCGTCGAAACAATGGTAAATATTGGTTTGGGGTCAATTTTGAGCCTATAAAGTGCTCTAGCAACTTATGGTTGGTAGATATAACTTACATTTTCGGGATATAGGTTACTTGGAGCAACAGAAATATTATCGTGTACAAATTTTATATAAGTTCAACAAATAGTTATTGAAATTTTAAGGCAAAAAATTGTTGAAAAAGTTAGCAAATTTTTTTTATTACCGCTGGAATGATTTTGTTTCTGTTTTCTTTAGTCAAAAACTCAGGTTTTTTCGTTCCGTTTGGTATATGGGAAGTATTGGTTGATATCTTCTATGTATGTTTATTTTATTCAAATATATGGGTATAAATGATTTTCCATACAAAATCACTGAGAGAAGGAGACAAAATGTATGTGCGTTTATTTCAGGTTTTGAGTAAGAGATGGCACAGCTCCAGGGAAATATTTCTAACCTTATCGCAGCATATGTACATACATACATACATACGTTGATTGGAGTTAAAGTGATCTGTTTCTCCTTTAGTATTCTATGCACATAAGTACCTACATAGTCATACCATCAGATCTGTACCGTTAGTTCGATTTTTAAAAATGAGGTATCAAATTAAAAGGCTTGGCCTATAGATGTGAAACAACGTTTTGTTTTTTTGAAAAGGGTTGCCACCTAATAAATAATTAAATACCAATTATTTATAAGTTAAATGAATTATTATAATAAGGGGTATCGATCGAAACGGTTTTGAAAAGCCTTTATTTCTTCATTATACGTAAGAGGGTTGACACCTATTTACGAAGATAAATGCAATGTATAACATGGGCAAAATGAGTTACTACGATAGAATACCAATCAAAATAGCTTTTTAAAGAATAGATAGAAAGGATTAAAAAGGTTTTATTTTGGAATTATTTTAAACAGGGCGGTCATTTGTTTACAAAGTTAAATTCAATATATGCAATAGGTTAAACGAATTACTACGATATGGATATCAATGAAAATTGCCTTGAAAGAACTGAAATTCTAAGCTGCTTGAAGTAGCGTTGCCAACCGTTTAAATTGTATGTAATGAATTACTCAAATATGGGCATCAACCGAAACTGCTTTGCAGATTTTTTTTTCTACGCTACATGTAGGAGGGTTGCCACATGTTTTAAATTTTATATTGAATTAAGTAAATCAGATGATGTAAATATGCATCAGAATACGGTTGTCACACGTTTTAGTTTGAAAATAATTTGAAGAAGGTTGCCACATGTTTACACAAGTAGCAGAGTTGCCACCCGTTTTAAAATTTAAATGCAACTTGAATTAAGGAAATTAGATAACTGAAATACTATGTATATTTGGGTGTCGCACGAAAAAGTTTTAACAAGCTTTTAGTTTGAAAATATTTTTAATATTTAATATTTGTTTAAATTACACAGTGTTTTGTGTTTTGTTTAAATTACACAGAACTCACTGTTTGAAATATTAAAATATGGGTATCAAACGAAGCCGTATTAGGAAATATTTAGCTTGAACATTAAGGGTATTAAAAAGGGCTGCCACCTGTTTAAAAGATGGGTAGCACTTGGAATGTGTTTAAAATTCAATCCGATAAAATCAAAAGGAATGTTAGTTTTTAACACGAATATGCTCTTATTATTATCACGTATTCTACGTTTAAGTTTAGCGGCTGTGGCTTCGACACAGCCTACAGATCAAGACGAAGGCGTTGGACTGATCCTTTTTCTATTTGTTTGCTTATATTTGTTGCAACTATTTAAGACCAACGAGAAAATAATCCCCCGGACAAGTTATGAAAAAATCGAGTTTTACAAAAAATTATTATTTTTTTTTTAATATTTTGATTCGTTCTTTCCTTTAAATTTCAACAGTTGAATAAAAACAAACATATCAAGTAAAGAACACAAATTAAGTTGTACTATATAAAATTTATTAACATAACATGCAATTTAGTTTTAAATATTAATTAAATTAAATTTATAAAATACTTGCTTACAAACAAAATAATCAAGTATGTCGACTGTTGTAGGCTTGAACAGCTGTAAGTATTCTGTCCATAAATGACGCACGGATCACCTGCTTTTAATGCTAACTCATGCAAAATACTTTTGAACAAATTAGCCCTTTGGGCGAGATTTGTACAGGGTGAGCCAAATAAGACTTACCAATTTCACGCAGTAGGTCCATAGTTTGCCTAGCATCGTGGGCAGTCGCTCCATCTTGTCGGAACCACAAATAAGAACACTTCTCCGCCGTTTGCCGCAAAAAGTTGTCAATCATTGTTCTGTAAGAAGCCCCAGAAATCATTTCTGGCGTTTCATCCTCATTTTCGAGAAATATGGGCCGATAACTTTTTCGGTTATAACTCCGCACCAAACAGTGCATCTGGATGGGTGTAACTGGTACTGGTGTGTTGCCCTTGGATTTTCAGCGCCCCACAATCTACAGTTTTGCTTGGAAATGCGGTTCATCCGACATCAAAACAAATTGTGTAAAACGACTAGTGTATTTTTGTCGTTGTTGGTGGTCTTGCTGTAAGTATCCATTATGATTTTCCAGGAGATTAGCTATAACATGCAGAAAGAAAATAACAATAACATTAAAAAATAAAGAAGTTATACGTGTTTCACATTGGTAGATCTCATTTGGTCAACCCTGTAGCGATGACTATTGATAGTATCGATGATTTTTGACTATCGAAAGCATCGATGGTTTTGTAAGCACTATCGATAGTTTTCACTCATATATACATACATACATATATAAACGTGCTGCTTGAAGCCAAAAATCGTTGATAAACTTTTGTTCCTTAAGAAACTATCGACATATTTTAGCAATTCTGATCTCATTTTCAAAAAAAATGTTATGTTTAATTTTTGGACTTTTTTAATCAAAACTATAGATAGTACTATCGATAGTGTCGACATTTTCGATACTATCGATGGTTGGGACTACAGACTATTGAACTTATCGATGGCCACGAGCATCGATAGTTTTCCAGGTCCTAATGCTTATCAAATTTTGAAGCAGTTGTGTCGTCTTGTTTCACTTGCGATCTAAAGGGCAACTCCCAAGACGCAATATCGAAATTTAAGAAAAGCTACCATGTTAATACCACGCCGCACAGTGGGGTAATCGATATTGAGAATTAATTCAAAAAATTAATTTCAAAATACAAAGAAGGGTTTGGTACCAAACGAAAGTACATACATAAAATTCTACATCACCATGTCATAAAATAGTTGCCCAAAAATTTACCGTTTTATTGCAATGTACTCTTAAAGTAATCACTTTTTCCTTTGAGTGTGCGCAGAGTGAAAAACGTGATTTAATATTTCAAATTTCTAAGCTATAACTGAGTTTTCTTTTCTTTCCTGTTCAGGTATTTAGGCAATACAAGGCGATTTTAGTTTTCTTTTACTATGGTTCAAGTATTTTATTTAATTTTTTATCGTAAGCGTAAAAATGAGGGGTATACATATACATACATACGTAGACATATGGTTGAGAAATAGGTGCGATCAAGAAAAAGTGTAATCATTTATATATACCTTGAACGTTATAGTGTAATTCCGTTGAAAATAAAAGTTGCGGCATGTCTGCATACTTTTTAGTATATCGATTTATCTATATCTATATCTATCTATATCTATCTATCTACACTATATATAAAATTCAAACCCAAAAGAACGTGAGAGCAAAACAGCCGGTGTACTGGGTCGATTTGTATGATTCAAGTTTTAAAAGGACATATTTCTACCGCATTAGGAAACAGTGGTATTTTTAAAATCCAATTTTAATAAGAAGTATGTTTAATTAACGTATTAAGTTGATCAATAATACCACGCATTGCTAGACCGTTTGACTTTCACGCGTTTGTGTTTAGAGAGCATCAACAAACCACATACATATATCTCTCTATTCTCTTCTCTTTTTTATACGCAGATAGCACAGCGCAAAAATAAATAAAATTATAATTTGAAAAACTAAAACCTCGCTATTATAATTTCCATTCGTACTGTCATCAGGTATGTAACTAGACAATAGAAATCGCTGCATCTTTTAGGCGCATCAATATTACATAAGCCGTCATTAGCCGTCATCGATTCGCCAACAGTTAGCGAGGTATAACCAAACTCGCTATCATCTATGCGTGCTAGCTAACTTTGTTGTTGCTTTCACATGCAAAATCCTTCTTTAAGCGACCGGAACTCAGACATAGCGAGCGAGAAGTTGCGAATCGATGACGGCTATCGATTCGCCACTTCTCGCTAGCTATGTTTGAGTTCCGGTCGCTTAAAGAAGAATTTTGCATATGAAAGCAACAACAAAGTTAGCTAGCACTGATAGACGATAGCGAGTTTGGTTATACCTCATTGAGTTCGTTCGTTTCGCCACTCGCTAACTGTTGGCGAATCGATGACGGCTATAGTTACATCCCGAGCTAATAAAAGCGAGGTAATAAAAAAAGAACCTTTGCCAGCTTCAGGTAGGCGCAGAGCGAAACTTATGTACAAGCAGAGCTGCGCCCAAAGCGAAATTCATGTATGTATGTACAAGCAGGGCTGCGTTCAAACAAACAAATGCTATACATCGCGTATTTCTTTTGGCAATTGTTTTTTTTTTACTTCAAAATGCTGCTTGCTGCGATATCGGCACATGCTCACTGTAGGCTTCTAGGTGGGGCATACATACATACATACATTGATCTTCAGCTTTTCCTTTATTTCATAAGTCGCTACCTTAGAAAGAAAAGTTGCTAAGTCCCATTTTAAAAATTTTACAGGAGAGGAAAAAATCTTCCTATACCCATTTTCCTTAACTATTTCGCAAGACTTTGAATCAAACATTTTGCGCGTTTAAAGCAAAGCAAAGCTCCATAAGAATCAGAAGGATTCGATATTTATTAAGAGATGTCGTATTATTTTCGCCTTATCGGATTTGTGGTGCTTCTTTTGGACTTAGCAAATTTTCCTTTTATTGCTTATGAAGAGGAAAAAATAAAACAAGTACCTTTATAATTTTCGAAACGATGCGTTTTCAATTTCTCTAGCCTCCTATATCAAAATATGAGTTTTCATAAAAAGTGGACTTAGCAATTTTCCACTCTAAGCTAGCGAAATATGAAGTTCATTAAAAAAGCAGTTGGCGCTGCGCAGCAGAAACCCTCTTTTTCGCATGCATTACAGAGTGGCCCCTTTATTAACCGACTTCCAAAAAAGTAGGAGGTTATCAGTTCGTCGGAATATTTTTTTTAGGTATGTTACCGCATAACTTTGGACCACGTCAACCGATCTTGCATCGGAAAGGTAGTGTTTCAGAGGGGGTCCCATACTAATCTGGTTAAGATCTGATCAGTGGATCATGAGATATATATATATATATATATATTTTATATGAGAGTTGAAGTCGGTTTTTTTTTTGCTAAAAATTACTTGTGTTAAATCGCTGTAGTAGCCAGTGTTGCCAAACATGAGCTTCTCCTACCAAAACTGGTAGGTTTTTTCCATTTGGTAGGTTGGTAGGCTTGATTGGATTTTGGTAGGTTTCGGGACTACGAGTAATAGTTATTTGAGAAAAATAGAAAATATGTATCTCTAAACATTTTAGCGATTTTTTTTTACATGAATATTTCACCGGTGCGTTCGTATAACGGCGGCCGCAAACATGATTCCTCAGTACACACGTATACCCTTATTATTGCCAATATACAATACGAACATCCATATATACTTTATGGCGTACTTGGACCAAGAAAGTCTGTGTTCGCAAATTTTATCGTAGAAGGCAAATGAAGCCAGAATAAATATTATGTCAGATATTCAGGCAGACTGACTGTAGGTTTTCTGGGCCGTTGAAGGAAACCCCAGAGTATATTCTATGTGCCTGTCCACGAAGTATGAATAGTGGATTGATGCACCATGGGGAAGGATTGTCTTCTCCATCTAAAATTTGGAACATGGCATCATCCAAAGTGCTGAGTCTTTTAAAAAGCCTAATATTGGAGCAATTACAATTAGGATTTAGCACAATATACATATCTTCTTAGGTCACATCGCGGGTATCTCCGAAGTAATAATAATAATATAGTCACTTGGCACGAATAAAGACGCTCGGGTGTTTTGACGGCGAAAAGAGATGCGTGAAAAAAGTTTGCGAAAAAAAACGTGTTAACATGGATTCAACATCATTCCGGAAAAACTCTTTGGGGAATTTGTATACTCGCAAAAATAATTGACCGCGAAATTAAATCTTCTTCGTCTTTCTTTCCCGTCAAAGAGGTTAACGCGTCTTTCTTTGTCCTCGTCTATGTTAAGAGTTCTTCTTCGCCGAAATTTTTTGAAGCGTCTTTTTTCGCTGTCAACTTTTGAGCTCGCGTCTTTATTCGTATCTAATGACGATATGTATGTATGTACAGTAACATGAATCGTTATACGCAACTAATTTGTTTTTATTGTACTAGCTTTGTTTAGTTTTACTAAATGTTATGTTAGCTATGTTTTTAATAAATTTGACATTGAAAAAAAAATATTAAAACTAAAAAAAATGTTTGGTAGGTTTTGGTTGGTTATGGTAGAAATTTTGGTAGGAAAAAAAATGTGTCTGTGGGAACGCTGTTAGTAGCATACAGAATAAATAACAGCAAAGAAATGTGTGTCTCTCTGCATGCAAATGCAACAAGCAGATCAACATTCAATCAATTGAGTTATGGCAACTTAACGTAACTTACGGCTCTCTCTTAAAAATTCTGTTAAATGGGTGTTGCTTATAATTAAACAGCCGAAACTTAATCTAACTTAATGTCACGTCGAAATCTGTTTCATTTTGATCATCTAAGTTCTACGTTCCGTTAAGTTGAATTACGTTGCCATAATCAGGCGTTTAGGCTTAATACATGCATACATATGTAAAAATTAGAATTGATATGGTAAAGCAATTTTAAACTGTTTTTTTATGGGAATCCTGCCTCCGTCTAGCCGAATTCCATTTTTCCAACGCTAAAGTGGCATGCACAACAGTACATACATATGTATGTCTATTTGTTGGACACCATCTGAATTCGGCACATTGTTTTCGGGAAGTTGATAAATTAGCAAGTGCGTTAAAGGCTGAGTTTTTTGGCTTATGGGAATTTCGTTATTAAATATGTATAAAAAAAAATCTTTGAAATAACAGAATAGTGCAAAGTGTTTTAAAATGACTAAAGCTAAAAGAAATTTGTCAAGACAAACGGCCCGTTATCGGAGAATAGTAGCAGCAGCGCAAATAGAAACGATGCCTGCAAACGGAATTAGATCTGCGTTTATTTATCGACCTCAAATCAATAATATATGTTCAGTGTTCGTTCCACAATTTTTTTATTCATTCTAAAAACTGCATGTAAAACTGCTACTGAAAAGTGTTTATTTTGAAAGAAAATCTGTGTAAGTATACGCATAAGATGTTCAAGACTGGATTTTTGAACATGAGATGTTTAAAATACACACACGAAATGTTTATAATTGCAAACGCCTTTACCGAAAAAAATACAGTCCCTTTAAAAAATAAAAAATTAAGTACATTTGATGTGTAATTTTGCTCTATGCTGCAAATTTGGTATGTAAAAGTAAACAGGCAGTTTTTAATTTTATTAACACGGTGTCTAAATTTGCGAACATTAGGAGAGGAAACTGGAAACCTCTCTTAATATGCGTTAATTTAAACAAGAAACTTTTAGACATTTTCTGGAAAAGTACCACTATTTAAGGACTTCATCTATAATTCCTCATGGCTTAAATTATTTTTTTCAACTACGCAAAAACTTTGAAAGATCAGGAATTCGCTAAAAAGAGTATCTAACTATATATCTTGTGTGCAAAACTCTTTCACAATGTCAGTAAATTGTAAAAAAAAAAAATTTTAATTTATAGGCAAAAGCTATTCGAATATTCAAGTTTGTTGTTAGATATTAAACTGAAACTTTTTTCGAGATACCTAGCAAGACACGACAAACAAACGTCAGCCTTCTTTTTAAATAATTTTAGCTCCATCATATTATCGCAACTGGTACATAACGACCCGGCGATATGCCCATAAAACGATTGATATTTTTGTTGTATTTATCTCCTGGGCATATCAAACATTATCTGAAACATGTCAACTATAATTAAATTATTTTCTTCTTACTTTTTACAGTACAGTTTAAAGAAACTCCAACGTTATGTACAAACCTTAATAAAATCTTAAAGTTTTTGTTTGAGCTGAAAATTCAGTACAAATTAGTACAAATTTTGAAAAATCAGGACATTAGCGTACTGATTGAAGAAATGAATTAAATCAAAACAAGAGTTAAAAAATCAGTACTGTACTGATAAAATCAATACGTCTGCAACAGTATTTGACATTGCTCTCAGAAGAACCATCCCATGAAATCAAATTGAAAAAAAAAATTTATGGATTTTGAATCGTTTGTTTATATTTTTTGGCATAATAACAGGTTTGTTCCACAAGATACTCGAAGTCACTTCGAGTTACACATACGCGTTCCACAAGTAAGTTTTCCAGGTGAAAATATTGCAAAATTTGTTTGAAGTGTTGCGTCACACAAAATATTTTTGTTGCTGATATTGAGGAGTTAAAATAGACCCTGCTCAGTTCGCCAATTTACCAATTTAATTTAATGCTTCTTGAGTTCACAGTTTTCGCCATTGCCCATATGTACTTGCAAGTTAAAAATGTTGTTCTGTCTGGAAGATGTTCTAGCATAATTTAAAAATATCCTTTCTAAATGTTTGACAGGGTTTTCATGAACCGCAATTTAAAGGAGGCGGGGATGTTGAAAAATACTAAAGTTATTTATTTTGAAATCAAAAAATTTTTAGTAGTGCTTAAAGCTCTCAAAGTTGTCCATGTATTTTATATGGAGAAAAAACAATTTTTCGTAGAAATGGTATAAAATTCTTGAAAATCAATAATTTGCAAGACTGTGGTTCTCTTCAGAGATTCTTAATTTAACCATTTTTTAATACTAAAAAATTTTTATTGGTCCCCGATTGCATTTTCTGGGGGTTTTGGCGGACCAATAAAATATAGTTACCATGAAAAAATGGTTAAAGAAACAATAGAGTGTTATTACGGGGAGTCTCCTGCAGAGCAATAGAGTTTTCCGATATTCTCTTTCAAAAACTCTACATCATTTCTACGAAAAGTTATTTTTTCCCATATAAAATACATGGAAAACTTTGAGCGCTTTGAGCACTCCCTACATTTTTATTTATTTTAAAACAAAAAAAGAAATTTTTTTTTCGGTATTGAACAATTGGCATTAAAATTCCGACTTTACTTTTTCACATGGATTTTGGACCATCGTATTGTACATACCTATGTACATTAGAGTGGTCCAAAAAAATAAAGTGGGAGTTTTAATGCCGGCACACCCTAGGATTGATCTATATCGAAAAAATATACCCCTATTTTTTATTTTGAAATCAAAAAATATTTAGGGAGCGCTCAAAGCGCTCAAAGTTTTCCATGCATTTCATATGGAGAAAAAAACATCTTTTCGTAGAAATAGTGTAGAATTCTCGAAAATCAATATTTTTCGATCGGAAAACTTTACTTATCTTCAGGAGATTCCCAGTAATAATACCCAATTGTTCCTTTAACCATTTTTTTATGATAACTATATTTTATAGGTCCTCCAAAGCCCTTAGAAAATGCAATGGGGGACCAATAAAAAATCTCTAATCATAAAAAATGGTTAAATAAACAATTGGATATTAATACTGGAAGTCTCCTGAAGAGAACCACAGTTTTCCGGTCGAAAAATATTGATTTGCAAGAGTTTTATACCATTTCTACGAAAAACTGTTTTTTCTCCATATATGTAAAATACATGGAAAACTTTGAGCGCTTTGAGCACTCCCTAAATATTTTTTGATTTCAAAATATATTTTTTTCGGTATATAACAATCCTAGGGGGTGGCGGCATTAAACTTCCGACCTTATTTTTTTACATACATTTTTGGATCACTTTAATGTACATATGCACATACATATGTAAGTAAGTGACTGCACTAACAATTTGAAGTTTTTGCGTATTTTGTGTTTTCATGTAGATAAAGAAACAGATGCGAGAGTAGTGGTACTGAAAGATATGTTGGGTTGACCAGGGGCGGCGAAACGCCCTGTGCCCGGATGGGTAGTTCTGCTGGTGGCAAGAGTATACGGGTAAAGAAAATAGGTTCTTGATGCAATTGAGAAGGTTGACAGGGTATGTTTGAAAAACTTATTGTAACAAAAGTTACGAGTTAAGTTGCGAATAAGCAAGCTTTGAGTAAATTTGAAGTTACCAAGTAAGTATTGTAAAACGTTTAAATAGGGAATTGCCTTAACAAGTATTGTTAAGTGTTTGTTGCACAATAAAGTAAATTTCAACTTATTTTTCTTCCAAGAAAATTTCAGGTGGGTAGTACTACCCACGATACCCACGTCCTCCGCCGCCCCTGTGATTGACTTTTTATTGCCAAATTAACATTTGTAACGGAGTAGATACATTTTTATAAATACATATATTTTTATTTTTATTCAGCCCCTCCCCCTTAAATCCAGCTCTGCTTGAAATGTACATACATGTTGAATGCCATGTATGCAAACTTATGTTTTTTGTTTGTTTCTTTCTGTTTCATGCTAAATATGCATTTTAAAACTTGTTTATTGGCAAAGCTTGAATTGTTTGTGATATACAAATAAAAATCACAATATACCCAATTTGTTTAAAAACAAGTAATTAAAAATTTGCTTAAATACAAGATGTTATTTATTTCCATTCAATTATTATACATACATATGGTATATATAAACCATATCAGACCACCAATAAGGGGTTTCCAAAAATTTCAACTCCCGCGCCCCCTATCAAGCACATTTTTTTTGTGGAGTTATTCCGTTTAATGTATGTAATATACAGAGATAGGCGCTCGAAATGTTACCAATTATGTTATGGTTTTGTCTATTTTTTTTATAAACATCATTTCATCATAAAAACTTTCAAATTTGTAGTCACCTTTACCGCGGATAATAGCCTCGGATCTGCCCGGGAATATTCACACGCTGCACAAGTCAAGTTAAAGGTAACCAGACAATATTTTTTTTGTTTGTATTTTCAGCCGTTTGCAAATAAATTTTTAATATCTATTATATTCTCAACACTAAAACCGAGTTCTTTTCCTCCTTTTGTATTTCTTACGTCTGAGCGCTCCACTGCGGTTAGACGCGCCGGCGGAGAGATTGGTCCCAGTGGCAAAGAGCAATCTTCAAGGCTTGTTATTCATATTTTCTAGTTGATACTTTGGCTTCCAGAATGGACCATATGGAAAAATCCATTACGTTTAAGTCCGGTAAATAGTGGAAAGTGTATTTCATTCTAAAACAGGTTAGATTTCTCGAACTTTGTGCTATGGTACACATAACATTTTTTATAATATATATTTTTTTTAATTAGAGGACTGTGTTACCAAATTTGGCAACTTAGTAATAAATTTTAATTGGTAGCTTCGAACTTCAATTTCGGAATGAGGGAACCCTTTGAAATCTCCGGGAGGAGACATCCCTGACGCCCCTTCGTTGGCCTGCATAATGCGAGGCTTCCGCATGGCACCTTCGCATACTTCCAAGTATTTATGATTACTATAAACATTGGCTGACATTCCGCATTTCATACAAACTGCGTTCCATTGCATCTCATTTCTCCCAATCGCTGCATTCGCGAAACATAATGAGCTTGAGAAGAAATAATTGATGAAAATAATAAATGAAAACCCAACTGCAACCACTGACGATTTCCCCCGCAGGAGGCATTGGTTGCTCTCCTTTTTCGCGAGACATTTACACAAACAACAATAAGGCAAGCGTCACCTTGACCTTGAAACCCACATTTAAAATAATTCACTTTTTAGCGGGAAAATCAAATACCAGGCCAGGGTGCCAGTGCAAAGGAAGGGCGGGTGGTGTTAAACAGTCGCATACACAGCAGAAAATGCCGGTCCATTATCTCATCAACGACCGAACAAAACAAGCCACTGAACCAACAACACCCTCACCCCACACTAGCCCAACACCTCGACAGACGGAAAGTGCACTCGATCTGTACCGTTTCCGTGCTGGTCTCATTTGGCGCTTCTATAAACTTTCATTACCCCAGCCTAGCAAGCATTTTGTGGCAAGCACACTAAAGCCAACAACATCAACAACCAACTTCATCAGCCGCAAATTCTCTCATTATCTTTTATTCATTTCGTTTCATTCATTCTATTCATTTACTTGCTATGTCGTTTGCCGGTGTGGCCCCTGCTCCTCCTCCCGCTACCGTTGCAGTATGCTATTTGTTGCCACTCGGTGCACATGCCCCACTTTGCTCTCTCATGAATTTTCACTCATCAACGCAGCATATGCCAGCCAGCCAGCCCAGCCAGCCCAGCCATCCAGTCAACGCCAGCATCGGCAACAGCCAAGCAGGAGCAAAATTTTTAATGGCGAATGAAATTATAAAGTGGTAAGAGAGAAGACAAAAAGGAACCTGCAATGTAACAAACGTTAAATATTGCCATCGGCGAAGGTTGTGGAGAACATGAAATAATGAAAGCAAAAAAAAACTGTTAATAGGTTTTGGCGCCAATTCTGTACCACACTATGAACTGTGCTAGTTGCGCGATGAGCTGCTTGCTGTAACTATAACTTACATACATACATAGCAGGTAGAGGCGTTCTGACCCCCTCCCCCAAAATGTGGCATCTCTATGGTGACCATAATTATGACAGTTGAATACGGGACAAAAAATTATTTTGCTAATTTTTTCCACAAAAGCCTTGAAACAGCATTTCATTAGCCTTGAAACAGCATTTTATTTGGCATATATCTTTCGATATTTTGTGAATGCAGCACATAAATATTCAGTTGTAACATTACACATTCGTTGAATATTTTTCCATAACTTTGTACTTTGTGCTCGGGATTTTTACCCCGCAAAATGTCTTTCAAACATTCCTAGGCAGGGAAACATGATGAAAATATTCGGCTACTTTTGAAGCACGAGGGGTATTCAACGGATTATTGTCAGACTTAGATTCCGACCAAGCACAATGCAATGAATAGCATCCGGGAGCGAGCTGAATAGCAAAGCGTACCACTCCATCCTTGAGAACTTCTTTACTTTTACAACATTCTCCTATGGCTACCAGTTATTTGAAGTTTCTCACGTTGAAGATGCAATCCCCCATGCAGTCAGTAACAATTTGTTTAGCGTAGTTTAGCCTAATGAACATCTCTTCACAAAATTTGAAAATTGTCTCCACACCCGGCACATTGGACAGCAAGCTGCGTGAACTTTTAGCGCAAAATTATAACTTCAGAAACAATCTACATATCGATGCCTGAGTTGAAGATGGACCTATCTCGGCAGCCAGTTGGAAAGCGCTCTATCTCTCCACATTTTCAATGTATTTTCGCTTAAGATAAGGCGTTTTTGAACCGAATTCTGAAATAGTGTGTTCATCAACCAAATTCTGGGATAGATATGGTATCCAATAAAATTCTGAAGTAGGGCGTTCCTGAAAAGTTTTCAGAGATAGGTCGTTTTCGAACTGCCTGCTGAGATAGGTCGATCTCCCACTAAGCCATCGATATATGCTCCTCGATTCAAATCACAAGCGTCCAGATTTAAAAATAAAAACTGGTTCATAGGCATGTCATTTTTATGAGCTGTTAAGGCGCCAAAATACCGACTAAGGGAAAAATACGGGTCATTAAAAGAAATACAGAACGTTTGGCGTCCCGTATGAAATAAATAAATTACCAGGACAAAGGACGAAAAAATAGGACTGTCCCGTATAATACAGGACGGGTGATCACCGTAGGCATCCCCCATAAGAGAACTCAGAAGGCGTTTATTTTTAAGCCCACATCGAATATCTGGCTTCATGCAAGACGGGTACCTTTGGAAGAAAGTATGTCAATGGCAGATATTGCTTTTAACAAAAATAAGCAAAGGGGGGTTAAGGGGTTAAACCTAATCCAAACCGATCGTATATCATTATTTCACGTACAAGAAAATTGCGGATGATTACTTATTATCATATGCCTCCAAGACAATCGCTCGTTTTTAATAGATTGATAAATATTTTAGTAAGTGAACTAATGTTTGTACACATCGGTATACGCAACAAATATGATTGCAAAGGAATAAAGAAGATTTCAAAATTTTCAAAAACTAACCATCAACAACCGCTGGGGTGTAGTGGTTAGCATAATATAGAATACCTAAAAATTATAATAAAGTAAGTATGTAATATTAAAACAGCCACCAGAATCTTTTACAAGAGACGCCCCTGATCTACACAAATCAGTTCGTTTGGAATTTGCTTTTTTTGATTTTGTTTATCCTCACTTTTTGATGTGTCAAAATTTCATGTGAAAACAATATGTGTTGCTGGAAAACTTTCATGGCAGTGAACGGTTAACTTTAGTCCTCTATCTTGAGATTTACCATATAAAATTTAATCTCGAAAGGAATTAGATTTAAGTTAAATCTTCAATAATATTGATCAATAAATACAATTTGTTGGGTGTGGCAACCACAAATTCACATGCCAATAGTCATATGACATTTGTATTATCAATATAAAGTTGCGGACATTGAAGTCTAGCCCAGGAGTTCTTAAACTTTTAAGATGATGGAACCCTTACTAAATAACTTTCATTTTGTGGAACCCCACATCAAATTACTAAAAATCAATCAGTGCAATTTAGATATGATTAAAAACTTTTACTGTAAATATTATACACTAGTGAACCCGCATGGCGTCAAAACGCCACATTTAATTAAACTTTTTAAACAGGTGAAACCTTATTCAAAAACCTCAAAAAGTTATCCTAATGATTAATCTAAACCATTTCACAGTGATGAGAGGTCTCGCATGGTGTCGGTTTTTATTTCACCAAATTTCAAATCTCCCTGTAATTTCAAAAAATAAAACCTGTGCACATCTGGGAAGAATCCCAGTTTTTCAATTTGACTTCTCATTTTGGTAATTCGAAATAACGGTACAGATGTGATGACCTTAAAAAAAATAGATGGCAACTCTAATTAAAAATATTATCAGCCTATAGTTTTCTTAAAACTCTTTCGTTTGACACTAATATTTCGATATTTCATGTATGTGTCTTTCGTATAAGTAAAACAAATTCGACTTTTCAAACAGATGGCAACCCCTTTAAAAGTATTTTCAAGCTAAAATTTTTCGCCTGGAATTGTTATGCATATGTCAATTACCTGATGAATTAAGTTGAATTTAATTATTTTACAATCCATTTCACTTATTAAATAACTTGAGCTTAATTTTTTCAACAAAAAAAAAACAAATGTTCAGCTTAAAGATTTCTTAACACTCGTTCTTTTGATAACCAAATTTTAATAGAATTTCATGTAACCTCTGTATAATTAAACGAAATACCAATTTCAAAACAGGCGCCAACCCTCTTAAAAATTATTTTCGAACTAAAATTTCCTTAAATATTTTTCGTCTGACATTGTTATAAATATTTCAAGTAACTGATGAATTAAGTGGAAAAGTTTTTTTTTTTTAAACACGTGGCAACCCTCCTAAATATAGTTCTTAAATAAAGGATTTTAAGCCCATTTCCACTGATAACCATCGGTTAGTAATTCATTTAACTTATTAAATAATTTTAGTTTAGCCCTTTAAACTGGGGCAACCCTCAAACACATCAAAAATGTTCTAAATTGTCAAAACTAAGTATTTATTAAAGCTCTTTCATTTGAAATTTATCTTTAATATTTCATATAAAATATAGTTCACTTCTCAAATAGCAGGCACCCCTATTCAAAATAATTTCAAACTACTACCTTCTTAAGCCTCTTTTGTATAACACCCATATAGCGATACCTTATTCACTTACCAAATTCCTTTAATTAAAAATGAATTAAATTTTTTTAACATGTGGCAACCCTCCTTTACGTATTTAAGTTAAAAATCCTTTCCAAAACCATTTCGATTGATACCCATATTTAATAATTGATTTAAATTTTTAATTAATTTCAGCTTAATTTCTTAACAGGTGGCAACTTTTTTCGAAAAAGTAAAACCTTCTTGAACAGCCACACCCCAAGCCCTTTAATTTGGTACCTCACTTTTGAAAATCGAGCGGACGGTGCGGATCTGAGGGCATTGATTAGAAAATAGCTTTGCACATCTACAGACCAAACGCTTTGGTGACTTACCAAGTTCCCAGTTATGACATTTCACATTTCATCGCTTTCCTTGTAGAAAGTTGTATATAACCCTTTGGCTACAGCGGTCAACAGCACATACCGGTTAGAAAACCATCAAGCGCTAGCTCAACGCTCTTACATATGTAGGTATGGCACTGAGTACTGCAATCATACCAATTACGAGTACATATGAATACTTGAAAATAGATAATTGCGCCTCGTTCAAGCTGTTTATAGATCTTTTCCCTCTGTGTGCAACTCAAACCGACCGCCGTGCTTATTCATACCAAAATTAATTTCGTGGAACCCCGGCGACTTTGGTACGGAACCCTTGGGTTCCGCGGAACCTAGTTTAGGAAGCTCTGATCTAGCCTATTAAACACATTTACATTTTGGTTACTTTTAAAGGCAAATTCTTAATATTTACATAGCTTTGGTTGTAAAAAACTTAAGAAGATATTATTTTAAATATAGGAAATTCAGAAAAATTTTTTATGATAATATTATGAGTCTTCTCCACTTTTTATAGGTCTTTTATGCGCTGTGACATAAGATTTATAAGTTTCGGCAATGGTTCTGCTTCGATAACATTGCATTAAATATCTTCTAGAATTCAATTTGACGCAAGAAATGCATTGGCAGTCATATTTGCCAGCTAGGTCTTCCTGACATGCCATAAGGCCACGATTGGATTTACGGTTCCCTCTTATGAAGAAAAGAGAATATTTCTCCAAAAGCTCTTTAATAATTTTTCTTTCCGAAAATGTTGTTCTGTACAATTTTGATAATTTTTCTTAAATTAGGGAAAATGATTCGAAATATGGTACCATTCGTCACATTTTCCAAACTACATATATACCATGCATATTTACCACGAATAAGAAGCCAATAATATTAAGGGTTCAGATAATGAAATCCCGCTCTGGTACCTTCCTTTTATCTGTCTGTATTTCAAAGTCAGCAACTGTATTTATAAAATCATACATAAGCAGACGTCAAATATTTAAAAATGTGAACGTCAAATAAATTTCGTTGTGGTAATGGAGACGGATGTGATTTAACAACTTGATTTATTAAATCTTAATAGACAAATCTCTCAATGGAGACATAGTATTAGGGTTAATAAGCCACAATAATATTGACGAAAAAACCAGAATATTGTTGTTGTGTTTTTAGAATTTTTAAAATTTTTTATACAAAGTAAGAAATTTTAATTTATATGGTTTTTGCAAATGTCGCATTTGTTGCCAAATTTGGCACCTTTCGACATTTAAAAAAAATGTACATTTTGTTCATACAAATTTGTTCGCAGCGTTGCCATTTCACCAAAAATGCCATTTTGCGACGCCATATGAATCGCACTAGTTTTTTGTCCGAAAAAATATAAGAGCGTTAGTTACATATATACATACCATTTTCCTTGAAAGACGCCAGCGATATATTTACAACAAATGAGATGATATAATATGAGATCAGGGTGAAATTATTCTTTATATCATATGAGTTTGAACGAAACGCCGGCTATTCGAAGCGTTGGTGCGTGAATTCGTGAATAGTGCTCAATGACGTGTGTTTGCAAAATGTGTCATTTGAGGGAGCGATACTGAACACATACATATACAACCATACTCGTGTTTATGCACGTGCTGGCCCAACCACTTAACTTCGCCAAAAATTTTCCGTTTGGCCTTTCACTCCGCTCGACCCATCTTGTCGGTAGTTGCTGATTGCTAGCTGGTATGGATGTATGGATTTTCACGCTTCCGGCATGAGTGCCGGTTTTCCTATTTAACTTTACGGGCGTTTTTGTGGAACTGGTGTTGGTGTGGTGTGGTTACGGTGCAGAGTGAGGGTGTCAATTTGCGACAAGGCAACAAAAATCGAATTTGAAAAGTAAATACGCACATGTGTGCCATGCGAGTTGCACACACACACACACACACACACACACACACACACACCACACGTAGTGGAATATCAATGTGCTATTCGCGAAATAAAAATGGCTGCTTGCAAATTTTCGCAATCCTCACAACACGCAGCCACAGCTCGATTTCTTTGTAATAAGATATTTTAGTGACTTATGTCACAGCAGGAAAATCCATCAAATGTTAAAAATTGACGACATTTTGAAATGCGTATAATGTATGGTACAATGTATTTACACACACACACATACATATGTATGTAGTATGTATGTACACTTATTCATGTGCGACTCTTGATACATATATTATATTTTCTTTAGGTTCGTATTGTTGTTGACGTTGTCTGTTTTTTAATGGGAACACACTTCAATTCCATTTGTGATGCTTCACGAACACACATACAAACATATCAATCACAAATTAATGAGATGTGAGTACGTGCGTTCCCCTGACACCCCCACACGCTGAGGAACGAGCTGATAATGTCGCGAATATCACCTTCGGTTGGAGGTGCTTACTGTGCTGTTTTTTTGTTAGTCTCTTATATCGGTCACACATGTGGACGGGGACATGCGGGCTTGTTTACAACAAATTGTTTGAGAGTGCATCCTTCTCCATTAAAGTGACAGTAGCATGGTCGCAGCGCTTGCTAAAAGGCAACTTTTTCCAGCGAAATTATTCAATTCATCACTCAATAAATACATTTGTATTTACCCAGCAGCAAATGGTAAGGAGTTGGTTGGTAATAGCTGAAATGAAAGCTAACCGCTGAATTCTTCGATGAAATTTAACACGGCACATGTCCTACGAAATTCATGTCTTAGCAAATCGCATATTTAAAAAACAACTTAGAGATGCGAGTCGGGCAGATGTCCCCATTGCCAACTTAATACCCGCCTGTATATCCAGAGATATGAAGTGATTAATGCTCTTTTTATAAAATTTATGTTTATTTTTTTATTTAAAAGATAATTAAAACAAATCAAAAACAAGCTAATAATTTAGTTAAACCATAACGTTATCCTTGACAATTAATATCATGTCTTTAGCGACACCATCCGCCTTAACCGTATTTCTTATATATACATATGTATATTGGGGCGCTTCTTTTCGGCGACTATTTTTTTGACTCCCACCTCGAAATTTTATGGTAAATATCTAAAACCAAGTTCCCTTTGAGCCCTTAATAATAATATTAAGTGCTCGACCAAGCCGTGCAAAGATTTCCAGTTCAATACACGTAAACTTTGACTGTTTTCTTTCAAAACTCTATAGCTCAGAGACATTTGATGGTATAATCATGGGCAATGATGAGTTTTCTTCGGAATTGAAAGGTATACAAAAATGTCCATTGCGGCGTAACTCTAACTCCCGCCAGCGAGTTAATATGGGTCACTAAACCCTATATTTCCATGAAATTTCCGTTTTTTTGCTCCTATCTCGTAAATAAAACGAGTAACAGAAAAATTACTAATAACAAACTTGTAGGTCACTAAATTTCCTACAACAAAGTTCTTGAACACCAAATCACTAATATCGATATTTATTGAGATATTGGGCTTTGAATTTGATCAACAATTTCTACAATTTAGCTCAATAATCTATGAAAATAGTCGCGACTATCGATAGTGGGCGATATTTTTTTTTAACTTTTGAAACAAATCTAATTGGGACGTATTCATAGTCAAAATTAAGTTGATACTTACAATTGATTGTAACTTTATTGACAGATAACCCATCCAAAATTATGTCAAAAAGATACAACTATCTGTTAATTAGAAATAGATTTAATTTTAGATAGTACTACATATTTTGAAATTGTGGAAATTATCGATGGTCAAAACTTAAAAAATTAAGAGAAATATGTTTTTTTTTTTATTTTACCTGATAAAAAATTACAACAAGTCAAGTCCGACAATAGATTATTATATACCATTTTAAAGGCCTATATATCCTATTCTCAAAAATAATCATTTAAAAACTCATAAATCTACAAAATCGTATTTTCTGACCTAAATCGACAATTACTGCCTTTTCTTTAGATTCCATATTCATTTCTGAGGAAATCGTGGTTTTTTTGCTGGGTTGGTAGATAGCCTGCGCATGTGTGCGGCTCAAAATCGTATTTGCAAATTGAATTTGAATTTTTTGTTGAACACAGCTTCTAACCAGCGACTGGAACTACATCTTCCTCGTCATTGCAAAATGACAAAAAGCCAAGACGCAACAAATGGAAAAGACAAAAAAGGCATCAAAGTAATTGAGTTGAATGCTATTTGTGAAATGCAAATGGAAACTCAAACGAAAGTGTTGAGAAACTGCCTAGATACACAAATAGGTACCAACGTTGCCGCTGTGCTAATTTTTTACCAAAATTGGTATTTTTTTTATCAAATTTGGTAAATTATTTGTCAATTCGGTCCCACATACATATATATATCTACAGTCAATATGTAGACGCCCATTCTGATTCCATGTTAAGAAGAGGACATTTATTTTTTGTTTAAATAAACTTAGAAGCAATACTGTGCTTTTCCTTGAAGTCTCACAGGGCGAAACGTTTTTTTAGTGTTCATTGGCTACTAGAATGACGTGACCCCCAGAAAATTTTTTAAAAGCGACTATTGCTATACCTACCATGTCCTTTCGCGGAAGATTGTGTGGGGTCGCACCTTTTTTTTGCCAATTCGGTTAACTGTTGACAGATATGTATGTATACAGGGCGGTATCTTGGCCAAAACTTGACAAATTTAATTTTCAAGTGCTACAGAGTTAGAGGTTCATTCGCATAAATACAGCTTTTCGAGTAGCCTCATAAACAAGTAAAACAGTGCCGAACCAGATGACCTCGGTGGACAATAAATAATATAAAAAAAAACTTTTTAATATACAACGCTTTTATAAATGGACTAAAAAGTAGAAAATAATACTTCTCAGTCCCATAGAATTTGTTTTGATAACTTTTGATTTTGAAATTTTAGCAAAAGTCATTATAAACAATCTATGAAATTGAAAATGAAAAGCGTGGGGCGCATGTAATACACTTGAATTGATATGAAAAGTAATATATGAATGTATGTATGTGGGTATATGAATAACGACCGCTTAAAATCGATTTCAAAGTTCTACTTTCGCTGTAGAAATTTTAGGTCTACGTTATGTAGTTTGACTATTGTCAATTAAATCGAATGCTTTGTATTGCATGCGCTCCACGTTTTTCATTTTCAATTTCATAGATTGTTTATAATGACTTTTGCTAAAATTTCAAAATCAAAAGTTATCAAAACAAATTCTATGGGACTGAGAAGTATTATTTTCTACTTTTTAGTCCATTTATAAAAGCGTTGTATATTAAAAAGTTTTTTTTATATTATTTATTTTCTACTTTTTAGTCCTGTCTGAATAAAATTTTGCAATAGATATTAAAATAATTCAACGATATTAATAGAAAGGTGCACACACATGCATTTACATATGTATGTACATACAAACGAGCACCAATTAATTTTATTTAAAGAAATGGCGTGTCGTCTATTTCCGGTGTAGCAAACGTAGTACATAGGGCGACATCTAGATGTCATCTACCTCGCCCTATTCACTATGCTTTTTTATAGGAGCTTTTCAAAGCTTTGCTTTGGTGTCGGACACACAACATTGAAAGTTTCTGGATCCACTACATTGAAAGTTTCTGGAACACAACATTGCAAGTTGATAAAAGCGTTGTAATAAAAAACATCGCCCCTATGGATAATTATGCTTCTGATAATTCTATCTAGCAATAAAGTATATGCCCAATAGTGATAAAGAAGCTGCGATTGCTGAAAATCTTGGTATCTCTGATTTTACGATATCTGATTGCGGCCCAGGGCCTTCGGGCATACATATGGATATGGGAAAATCTTTTGAGATGGGGACTTTTCAATAAAAATATAATAATGTTTTCAAGATAGTAGCATGATTTTTTTCCATAAATTATCTTTTGTCAACCTAATTGTAGTACTACACTATAACCCGCGTAACTAATAATTTTTAATTGCTACTCTATTTAAACCATATCTGTAAAATTGTTTCTTACTAGACGGATCAAGTTAGATTTTCAAGGCTGCAGTTACCTGCATAAAGCTGAAAATTGGTACGAATGTTACGAACGTCATTATAAATGAAATTTGAAAAGTCCTGATCGATCGTAGATGTGAAAAAAATGATTCAAGGTCAACGGTTAAATAAAACTTTAGATCATGCAATGATCTCCAAAAACCGTTATGTTCCTAAGAATCATCAAACTTTGTCCAAAAATTATGAAAATTCTGCAAAGTTCCGTGGAAATTCTTGCAATTTTTTAATAAGAATTTCTAAGAAAATTTGGTAAGTTTAAGTGGATTTTTGGCAATTTTTCACGGATTTTCTTCCATACAAAGTATATTGGACATTGTTTTTATGGAAGAAAATGTCTAATACCCTCAACAAAATAATAATTTAAAATCAACGGGATCAAGGCGAAATTTGAAAAATTTTAATAAAGTCTTTTAAAGTTGGGACAAGTGATGAACCTAGTCGAGTAGACAAAAACAGCATACTCAGAATTTTGAATTGACCCTCAAAATCTTGGCTTAATGTTGAAACCCTCATTTTCGCTTGGTTGAAGCTTACCTACACAGAACTAAAAAAAATCGTGTTTTTGATTTTTTTTTTGCTTGCGTTGTTAGGCATTCTTTATATGGACGAAATTATAGCTCACAGGGTTCCCATCAAACAAAAAAATATTTCCAGTGTTACCATACGTCTTGCACTTTTAGACAAAGCTGTGTGTTACAATACTTGAAAAATGCTTCAGTGGATTTTCATTTTAAACCGAACCGAACTATTTTCCGGAGTGGTTTTCGGTTTGGTTTTGGCATTTCAAAATAAAATCGGTTCGTGTCCGGTTCAAATACTGGTTAGGTAGATGGTATGCTTTCCATCAACATTTTGAATACTCGACCACAGATTTCACTTTTCAATTTATTTATTGAAAGTTATTCAAGAATACTACCATTGCCACTGAAGTAAAATACATACATATGCACATAAGTATACATTTACAGTGAAAACTTCTATGGGCAGACACTCACCGTCAGCCTACTTTAGTCCGACCAAGAGGGGTGTTCGCTCAAGTCAAAGTTTGACCCACTCTTATGCCTAGAAAAGGTACAAGAAAACCAGATAAATATCCTCGCAATGGAAGTGTCCGTCTAATAGGGGTTTCCGTTGGTAGAGGTTTCACTGTATTCGTCTCTTTATATAATGTAAGTATGTACATGCATACATTTGTATGTATGTAGTATGTGTGGAGTTTTCAAAGGTTAAAGTAGAGATTGTACACAATGCAAACCGCCGAATCGAAATGAGAATCAGACAAGAAATATTGCTTGATTTGAATGTTATCGCAATTGAAATTTGTTCAAAATTCAAAGGCATATAAATCTAAACTCCTTTACGAAAAGATGTTGTCTGCTGGATTTTCGCTATGACATTTAAATGTCGAAGATCAGGAATGTGAGTCCTAAGCATACGATTTCATATTTTCATTGAATAAATGAGTTAGTACGTAAATACATATTTATGTTGAAATGTACATACATATAAATATATGTACGTTTGTTTGTGGCGTGTGTCGAATAAAGTCAAATTTGTTACCGATTGTAATCAAAAGCTTTCGCAGTCATGTGTCTTCTACTTAACCACATATGTATGTATGCATGTACATTAAGGTGGTGCAAAAATGTATGTGAAAAAATAAAGTCGGATTTTAAATGCCGCCACCCCCTAGGATTGTTCTATACCGAAAAAATATACCCCGTAAAAACAAATAGGGAGTGCTCAATGCGCTTAAAGTTTTCCATGTATTTGATATGGGTAAAAAAACAACTTTTCGTAGATTTTCTTGAAAATCAATATTTTTCGATCGGAAAACTTTGCTTACCTTCAAAAGATTCCCAGCAATAATACCCAATTGTTTCTTTAACTATTTCTTGGTAAGTATATTTTATAGGTCCTCCAAAACCTCCAGAAAATGCAATGGGGGGCCAATAAAAAATATTTAATATTAAACAAATAAGAATTTCTAAGTTCGGGCGTAGCCGAACATTAAATACCGGGCGCAAATCTTAAATATACTTTTTTCACCTTTCCGAAAACTACCGCTACATGGTAAGCAGGGATGGTTTTACCCCTATTCCAAACATCTTCGATTCCATCGCCCATTTTCAGAAATTCCATAATAACGCGACTTCTTTCAAGGGAGTTTTGTTGGTATCAATTTTGAGTAAATTAGCGCCCTTAAATTTCGAAATATCGAAGTTTCAAGCACTTCTGAAATTTACCGTTGTATAAAAAGTGGACGTAGTTCTAGTCCGATTTAAATAACTTTCAAAGTTTTGCTTTTAAATATGTGGCAAGATACCGAAATACATATATGTGGTCATAAGTGGGCGGTGCCACGCCCATTTTCCAAAATTTGATCATAAACGTGTTTTTTGCTAAAGAAGTATTGCAAACATCAATTTCGAATAAATTAGCTTTGATATTTACTGATTTATCGAAGATTTCGTATTTCCTTAAATTACTGTTATATGGGATGTGGGCGTGGTTATTTTCCGATTTTTTTTAATTTTTAGCAGTTTGATATTCTTTGCCAAGGCCGATAACTGTGCCAAGTTTGGAAGAAATCGGTGGAGCGGTTCATCTAAAATTTATTGTAGATCTATCTCGATTAATTTTGTTTTTCCAAACAACCGTTATGTGGGTGGTATAAAAATAGGGATAGATAAATTTTTTCGGTTCAGAACAATCCTAGGGGATGGCGGCATTCAAATTCCGACTTAATTATTTTTGGACCAATCTAATGTACATATATGTATGTATACATATCAAAACTGCATGCCAAATGCAAAGTATAAACATGTATGTTTGTTCGCATACATAATTTGTCCCAAAAATTCAGAAGTTGGTGTATACATACATATGTATGTGTGTATTTTGTATGTCCTGTCGCACAATCCCATTCGATTGTAGACCCTCATACCTGTCGTTTACTCTTCATGTTTCTTTTTTTCTTCAAAATCGAGGTTCGAATGTCAATTGATTTGAGTTTGCCATTTTCGTTCATTGCTCCGCATTTCGTTTCATTTTATACCCATTCTATTCGATTTGGTATTTTTCCGGTGAAAATGTCAAAAATAAAACCGAAATGGCGGTCGTCGTCACTGACAAAAAGGACCTCAATTTTGCGGAGTGAACAGTAGGTACGTTTGGCAGGTAGCAAAGCAATTTCATTTACTTCTTGTTGTGTTTTGTTAATGGATTCACAGTGGTAGTATTCCCCTCTTAGGCCAACCGTGATATGTGTATTGGAAATAAAGCAAATTGCTTATTGGCTTACGAATAGTATGAGGTTATCGTATGCACTTACCCTGTAGTAAAAGGTACTAGTTGTAAACTACCTCACAACTATTATAAACCGCATATACAACTAGACAGCCAACTATATTTTTTCCATGCACTCAACTGGTATTTTTAACATGGGGATGTCCTACGAGATGGCAATTGTCAGATTTCGGTCAGAAATATACCAGTCTCATGTTAGTTCAAAATAGACAGAAAAATAGTAGTCCAATTAGGACCAAAACCACTACTTTGGGAGTCAAAAAATAAAATGAATGCATGAGTATACAATGAAAACTCTTAATTAAGTACACTTTAATAAATTAAAATTTTTTTATTTAGCAGCCTTAGATTTGCCAATAGTTAGTGTTAAATTTTTTGAGTATTAATTAAAAGCAAAAATAAATACATAAATATTTCAAACTGTTGAAAATAAATTTAAATGCATTTTTCATTAAATGTTATTAAAAGTAATACATTAGTTCATTTTTCAGTGAACTAAAATAAAAATAAAGGTTATCATTAAAATAAATTAAATTCATTGGCACATTTCAGTCTATTATTTTTAAAAATTTATAAAAATAATAATTAATGTTTAAAATTTGAGATTTGGATTTTGGAATAAAATAAATAAATAATTCAAGACGTTATTAAATATTCTTAATTTTTGTCTAATTTGCCTGGCTTGTTGATTGATAATAGAAATTAATCAAATAATTATTTATATTAACCGTGTAATTAAATAAAGTCAAAAATAATTGAAAATTATCAAAAATAACAGAATAATAATGTAATTAAAATTAATGAAATAATTAACATTATTTTAAGTAATTAATTATTAATCATTAAAAAGGTGGTAATATCGGTATTTAGTCATGAAACGGTTATCCAAAAAGACATGCTTTAATAAATAATCATTATGAATATTAATCATTATTTAACAGGACTGCTACAATTGAATACTTGTTCGATTTAATGGTTTACAATCTACCCAAATAAAGATTATAATATTTTGTGTACTTTATTGTATTAAGCTGTCGAAGTCAAATAAAACAGGGCATGAATAAATCATTTTGTACTTGGTACAAGTCTGATCATTTTAGAACTAGTTCGGTTTATGTCAGGAAATTCTAGTTGTAAACTAGTATTTTTCCTGACTAGTTTGGGATTTCGCTGCAGGGCTGTTACCTTCCCTCACTTCCAACCAGTGTTGCCAGGTCTTCGGCATGAGAAAACGTCCCTCTTGGTATGAAAAAACGTCATTTCCTACCCAAAAACGTGTTTTTCAAATGAATGTACAAAAAATTGTTCTTAGTAAACTTTTATTGTATACAAAGGTACATATGTACGTAAGGTATATTAAAATGTCATTTCGACAGAGAACATTTAGAATTCATTGTAAACTGGTTTGAGATGGTTAATATAAAAATCATTTTATACATGCACTTGTGATCAGCTGATTCAGTCATCAACATTTTGATCGATTGTGGCTGTTTTTTTTTTTTTGTTTAATTAATGTTTATTATTGTGAAAAATGTAGAAAATAATCTGCAAAGTTTCAACTAGATTTTAAACTTTTTATTCAGATTTTTAAGAATTTTTTTGAGTATTCTGCTTGATAGCCCATAAAATTTGAGGGCCATAATGTGCAAGTTTAAAGGGGATAAATAATCGCGTTGATTTTCAATAATTTTTTATTTTTTTTGTAGACATTTGGTTAGGGGGTCGGTTGTCGAAAATGTTAAATTACGTTCTGCTAAGAAGGAACATAGCAATATTTCAGCCTTTTTTGCATTCATTACATTTTCAATGAAGCCTTAAAAAGTCGCCTACTTTTTTCTGACTTTTTATGCTGCTACAGTTTTTTTGGTGCTTTTGCGAGCGTGCGTGTTAGATCAGCTCTTCCTGATTTGGCTTTTAATGTGCAATTGCAAACATTGCAATAAGCCTCTTAACCTCAAGTGTTCACAAAACCAGCAAAGAATCAAAAAAAAAAAATGCGCGTACGCTTGGTTTGCATCATATTTAAGTCATCTGTGTCCAAAGAATAAATATCTTTTGCAGCAGCTGCTGCAAAACACAAAGCTTGTAAAGATTTACTAAGAAAATAACTAAAAAAAACAGCTCTACTTACAAGATTTAGTAACAGAGAAAAATTACTGGAAAGTTAAAAAACGTAATTTTTTTCACAAAAAACGTCCAAATGACGTTAAAAAGGTCAACCTGGCAACGCTGCTTCCAACGCATGCACGTCTTTGCAAAAGGATGACGAAGTGATTTTGTATGGAAAATCATTTACAGTGAAACCCGCTTAAGTACCCCCCCGCTTAAGTAACCAACATTTTTGGACACCATGAATTTTTTAATGTATTCTGAAGAAAATCCCTCTCTTAAGTACCTACCCGCTTATGTACCCAACCCGCCTTAGTACCTCAATTTTTCATGCCACATTTACAATTTTACTTATAATTTTCCCCTTTTAAGTGCTCTTTTAAAATTCCTTAAAATATTTATGTATTTTGAAATTCAGTAACAGCGCCACGCACCTTCGGTAAAAGAATTCTAAAAAATCAACGGTAACTTTTAGCCACTTGAAACTTGCACATTATTGCACTTAAATTGAATGGGCTAAAAAAGTGTATACTCAAAAAATACTTCTGAGAAAAAAGTTTGAAATTATGATTTTTTTTGTTTAAGTGTTCTACAAAATCTTAAGCTTAGGTTTATATGGCATTTGTTAGGGAATGAACTGCATTTTAATTGATTGAAAATCTTAAAAATTAATAAATAAACATAAGTGGCAAACAATATTATTGTGAATTTGGTACAAAATGATATGTCCAACTTTCTTTTAAGTACCCAACCCGCCTAAGTACCTTAAAAAGCTGACATTTTTCGTGAGGGACTTAAGCGGGTTTTACTGTATGCCCATATATCTGAATCAAATAAACATACTTAGAAGATATCAACCAATGCTTCCCATATACCAAACGAAAGAAAAACACCTGAGTTTTTGATTAAAGAAAACAAAAACAAAATCATTCGAGCGGTTTTCCAGAATTTTGGTATACAAAAAGTTTGCATATTTTTTCAACAATTTTTTGCCTTAAAATGCTCAATATTTGTTGAATTTATATAAAATCTATACGCAATAATATTTCCATTGCTCCAAAGAATCTGTATCCCGAAAATGAAAGTTATATCTGCAAATCATATGCTGCTGGAGCACTTTAAAGGCTCAAAATTAACCCCGAAATAAGCCAATGTTTACCGTTCTTTTAACGACAGAAACCGAATTGCTTACTTACAAAAATGAATCTGTCGATAGGTTTGGAACTTTATCTTTGAAACGCTATACTTGTCTTTGAAATCGCTTCATTAGTTCTCGTGAAATAAGCGTTTTCGTGAAGTTCTAAAAATTACAACTACAACATTTATGCATAGCCTCCATATCGAAACGTAAGACGTATTGTACGTCAAAAAAGTCTAAACTGAAAAGGCGCTTAAGGGTTAATTTTGCACTTATTACGACTTTGTACTAAAATCTCCCACAAGATCGGACTTTACGGGGTTAGTGTGCATCGAGAAGTTTTGTTTGGTAAAATTTCCTTTTATGTCACCGCCCACAAACTATATACATAAATATATTTATAGACATACACAGGATGTGTTTATCTATTAATAAAAACCGAGTAAATTATTTTTCTTTTAGTTCTAGGCAACTCGTTACATTTATCAAATAACGTCCAGCAAATTTGCTCTTCAATAGCCGCACATATCTGACGTAATCGTTCACCATATTCAGCGGATTCTGTTGCCGACAGCATTTTGTCTTCAGCCCAGCGCAGTTTCTCCCTTGCTCTGATGCTTGGTAATTTATGACCTACTTGTCAACATAAACAGATCTATATCTACGACCAGGCCTAGACAGATGATGTGGGCTGCTCCATTACAGCACTTTATCTATTAGTTGTTAGCTAGAAAGCGCTAAGGATACGGAATGTAATTGACACTTGGTGTAGTGAGAATAACCCAAACAAAACTAGTGTTGTGCTCTTCACTTGAAGTTTAAGGTTGGTTGTCCTTGTTCCTCCTTAAGGCTGGTATGCGTGTTCCCAAGGAATTTTGACAACTGATACTTCACTAGCCTGTTGCAAGCCTGGCTTGCCTTGTGCTTTTTTTCATAACAAAAACTTTAGAAAACCGTAGTAGAAAGCGTAGCAAATTTCTTTAGAACTGCGTACTGGATGCAGGAAATTTGACTCAAGAAAATTTCTTAGCCGTTTCTTGTACGTCATTTTATATATGTACATAAGAGTGAACGGTAAAGCGGAAATTGCTGGGACAGAGATTTATATGGCAATGTATTTTCAATGCCTCAGGATAGTACACCAACATTGCCTTGGCTAAACAGTTCTGGTTATAGGCTGAGTGCTGCTGAGCATGGGCCCACTCATTGTAGAATCGTTACTGATGGCTTCAAAGCTGGTAAAGGGCCAGGATCTGTAATCTATACAAATGTAAGATAGTCGGGAAACCTTCAGCTCTCTAATGAATAAGCCTCGGTATTCCCAAATTAGATATTTGCAATTATCAAGGCCATAGTCTACAGGGTGGACAACAGGTACAGAGCTTGGGGTTTACGTATGTGTAGCAATAGCTAAGTCGCAATCAAGGCGTTGGCCAGCACTCTAACTGTTTCCAGACTAATTAGGCAATGCAAATTTCGACTAAGTTATTTTGGAAAACATAACAAACTCGTTTATTTCTGGGGGTTAGAGCACTTGGGATAACTTGTAATGAGGCATGTGACCATTTGGCTAAAGAATACTCAGGCCGGATATTTTTTGCACACCCACCTTCTGCCATCGGAGTCTTTGTGAGAAATGGGGTGAATATTGCGCTCTGCAATGACTGTGAGTCTTCGAGGTGTTGCGTGTCTGAAGGGCTTCCTAGATGTTTGCTTTCATTGAGCAGGTTGGCCCTCAGAAAACTTGTAAGATTGCTGACTGGTCATTTCTTGAGGTGCCTGTTGACAACTATAATCTGCACGCATGGGACACCACTAGTCTTCCTGCCTTGAATAGCATAAGACGGAGGAATACTTTTTGTGTTTCTGCTACGCCTTTGCAAGAATTAGGTATGAGCCTTTTGGCAGCGATGTGTTGAGGGACGAACACCTGAGCTCTTTAATACCCAACAATCGATCCGATTTATTCGGAAATGTTGGATTTAAAAGAGAATAAAGGGAGCACATGGTAACAGTACAACAAAGTGTTGTAGTCTTGCGCTATATAGTCTGACAGAAAAATAATTTTCAAGCAAATTTTAAATCAAATCAAGTTTGAACAGAATTTGCTTGCTTTTACTCGTTAGGTTCCAAGAGATCCAAAGTTGAATTTCTGACTAGCGCAACTTATAGCTTTTGATTTCTGTCCAGTTTTTCATAATTATGGGAAAGCCTTTGCGTTTTTATTTGAAACGAACAGCAGATAGTTTATTTTCCTTTCAGTGTACTTGTGTATAAACATGGGTTCTACAAAGTCACAAACCGAAGGGCGGAGTTTTTCTATCGATGTTTAATGGAAACATATTCTAACCAAACACAACGGAAGATTCGGAAGACGTTTGCAATCTCTTCACAGATTTTGACAGTTTAGGAATAACCCCAAGAGAGTTGCTGCTTGGGTTGGCGAATAGATCAAAACTGCTTTGGTAGCATTAACCTTCTGTCTACCGCGGAAACAACTAGGGATCCCAATGTACATAATAATGCCGATCCTACGGACGCGGGCTGGCAGTTCCCGCATAATTTACAATGGGAATACCAATTATTAAAAAAACATGAAAATAAGCAAAGTAAAGGAGTTACCGAGCTCAAAAGCATCATACATTGATATAGCAACACAATAAAACCTCATTCCGGTCCATTGGACCCGGCCGGTAGACAAAGGGTTAAGAAAAATGTTTCTGATCATAACACTAAGTTTAAATATGTGGCAGCCGAGGGAACACTTTGAGCGAAGTCCCATTTACCTAACCGAAACTATACATATGTACGTGCAAGATGGGTACTTCCTTTCAGAATTACGTTGCTTTTAACACACATTTTACGTGCTTTAAAAGGAATATTTTCACAAGAACTTGGCAGCAGCGCCAATACAACGGCTCAAGCGTCAAAAGAACAAAAAATGTAATCCGGAAGCATATAAAGATATTAGAAACATAACAAAGAAGTCAAAGTGAAAAGTTTCAACAACAGCTCAACAGCCCGCAAAGCGGTCGAATGGGTTGGTTGAAAGAATCGAGGCAATAAAAAATTATTTTGCATGCTACGATCAAATATGTACGCGCAAAGGCACATGCATTCATACTTATATGTATAAACATACACATGTACGCATGTAATCAAATGTGCAAGGACGTGCAGAAGTATGAACATAAAAATTGAGAAAATGCCAGCAAAATGGATCATAGTTACTACAAACATAGAAGTGGAAAGTAATTCAGAAACTTGGAAAGTTTTAAGCGCCAGCAGAAAGGAGCTCACGCATCAATTGTTGTTATGGCTCACCCGCTTTTTTCTTTCACATGTTAAGCTCCTACAAACATATATACATACCCAACAAACATTGGGCTTGGTTAGCAATTCGAAAATAATTGCAAAACTAACATTTTTTTCAAGTCTCACCTTCGATAACGAATGTGGAATAGGTTAGTATTCGATTCAAGGCCTATTTAGGCCATTCTCCAACAAAACGGAACCTTCGTGGTCCAATGAATTTTTCCTTCGTTATCAATTCCAAATCCAGCCCATTATCGAATTTAAATTTTGATGAGAGAGAGCGATTTTGCATTATATTTCCATTCGAAAATGAGCTGGATTTCACTTCCTCTCTTGTTACTTTGGTTTTAATTTTTTTTTTCGAACCCATGTCGAATGTATTTCCAATACACTATGAACGCTGGAAAACTAAGGTTGGTTATGAGTTCGTTCTCAGTTCGACATTCATATTGGACATCGAAGGTAATTTTCGAACGTTCGCCAAAATGTTTATAGGGTATACATATTATGTATACAAACATATGTAAGTATGTATACATACATACATATGTACCTATACACATGTATTTTTAGGGAATGTGTCCGCTACTTTGAGTGAAGCTTTGGCAGGAAACTTTAGACAATGCACAAAGGCAAAGTGGTGCCTTACTATTGCACTAAGTATTATTATAAAACTTCATGCAGAGTGCCGTAAAGCCTCTTTACAAGCCATTGAAATGTTGGCGTTCTATATTCAGAACAATAGGAGTGCGTGTTTACACTGGAAAATCTATGCAAAGATTCATGAACATGTGTACATACATACATAACTATGTACACATAGATATTGGCTAATAACATGTGCTCTGAACTTGTTAAAAATGCGTAAAACTAGTTGTTTCAGAAAATTTAATTTTACTTTTATAAAAGTTAATTTTCATTATTTTACGTCAATGAAATAAATGTTTACTTAGTTGAAGAATCGCCATGATTGCAGCAAGCCAAATTACTTAAGGTATCATTGGAAACGTATTTGCTTCCGCCATCAACCTTGACCCATGTCGGATTTTCGAAAAGAGTTAACTGCAAATTTCTTTTTGTCAGTGCGTTTTTCTATCTTTTAATTCCATTTTCAGACGAAAAAGTCTTAAAGTATATTATTTTTATTATTTATTAGAAGACGCGATTATCAGGTCCAGCTCACGACTGATGTACGTACATAGGCGAAGAAAATGATAAATGCAAAGGTAAAAATAAAAACAAAAGCAAAGATGCGCAAAGATAAAGGCAAAAGTAAATTTAAAGACTGCTTATATGTATGTAAGTATACGGGAAAAGGTGGAGGTGAATATGTATGTAGATGAAGAAAATAATAAGTTGAAAATAAAGATAATTAAAGGAAAAAGAGGATAAAAATAAATATAAAGATAGAGGAAGGAAGATTAGGATAAATATAATTATAAATAAGTAATATACATATGTAGGTACATACATAGCCAGACACACAGAGACTCGATTTAGGAACTATTTCAGGATTTTAGATATAATAAATGACTCATGACATGTGCCAAAACAAAAAGCTCAGTATATCCAAATCCACACCAAAGTCCATCCCACCATGCGCGCAAACTACCACAGTATCAGCCTTCTCCCCGTATTGTGTGAAAGGATAAATTCACCGTCAACGGACTTATTGGGCGTTATCAGTATACCAGCTGTTCACAATACGACCGATTTTAGAAACACTCGCAAGAGGAATATGAACCATCAGCTGTGCTGGTTTGGTCTTGTCGTACGAATAAACTCTAATAAGAGCTAAACAAGGGTTTTAATGGTTTCAGCAATTTTTTTGTCCTAAAAAGGTTTCATTTCACTTATTGTCACACCTTCAAATGAAAGGCGAGCAGTAATCAAAAAGAAATTAAATTAAGGACGTAGCGAACCTACACCATTGTCACCAGGTTCTTTTTGGTGAATGAATTTAAATTAGTCGTGTCCGCGCTCTGGCCTTCCAGTAGACGCTATCTCTGAAAAAACTATTCAAATGATATTGTATTAAGTATAAAAAGGGAGGCGAGGGACAAAATGCATTCGGAACTCTAAAAATTTTTTTTATCATACCTCAACTTTTGATATTAAAATTAGAGCGCACAAATTGTAGAAATCTGTTATGGTTCCCATTTGTAACATTTACACTAAAGCCCCTGCGTAGTAGCTCTGTATTACCTGCAGCACTATGTAGATACACCCTTTTCTTTCATTTTTACCTTCTGAGTATCTACATACATACATACATATGTATGCTTGCATGTAATTCCAATTACTGCTGATGGAATTCTCGTAACAAACCATTAAAAATTAATTGTTTAGGCTTTTTGTTTCATTAGGGCATACACATTTTACACTTAATAATTTTACTGTCTTAACCGCGCTGGATAAACGATTCATTAATGCAGCAGATGATAGTCAAGTCGGTACTTAAATGTACCTAATTAGAAGCGCCTGGCTAACTAGTGCACTACCTTCAAAGTCTTTCGGTTAAATTTCCGCACAATAATTAAGAATTCGCAGCGCAACGATGCGTGTTCGTATGCAATTGCAAAATCTGCATCACTATCGTTCTCTGAACTACATACATATGAAAATATCGTGGCGCTAATTAGCTTTTATTGCATCCGCGTTTCGTAGTTTTTTTTTCTTGCAGAATGTTAAATATTTCTGTAAATATGTAAATTTTTTAGATCAACATTAACATTGCGATTTTTTTTTTACTATACTACTACTATAAATTCATGAAATATCAGTTTAGAGATCACTCACTCGCGATGCACATCAAACCGTAAGCGGACTTTAACTAAATCAGTGATCCTTTCGCGGCTCATGCTGGCTCGACGCTTAATCAAGTCGCATCAAATTCATTCTCCTGTGTACGCTGGCCCATCTGTTTCCCAGTTGATTAGCTTCGTACACCCTGCTCCCTAGCTCAGCGATCGTTCGTAATTTTGTACTCATGCAAATCGCAGTAAATTTTAATTTATTCAGAAAAAGCAGTAAAGGAAGTAAATCCTCCATCCTGCCTATAGACAATGAAAAATTGCGAAGAAGGGTTGCGCCAGGTAAAAGCGCCAGCGCACATGCTTACATATGCATGGGTATGTGTGGATGTTTTTCGTGTATATCCCTCATTCGGAGTTGGTGCCGCGTTGTGATGCTCGACGTGTATCTCCTGTCAACGTGCGTGATCGGATGTTTGCTTTTTGGGCGTTTACTCGCGCATAAATTATGAGCCGGCGTGTACCCCTTCTGCTTTTGCCATTATGGCTTGGCTGTAAAGTTCGTCTAGGTCACGTAGCATCAACATCAATTGGCATTGAAATTTGCATGATACATTATTTAATATTTTATTTTTGTTTTACATCGTTTGAAAAATGTGCGATGCCAAAGGATTATTTTATACGGAAGGTTTTGTAGGAAGGTTTTTTTCAAATGCCAATAATCCATCACTGATTGATCGTTTATAATTTAGAACATTTACGTAAGTTAGTAAATGTATCTACTTTTCAAATAAACAATTCAATATGGACTTAAAAGAGAAGTGGCTATACTGTAAATCTGTTTGAAGAAGTCTGAAACTAATATACGTAACTTACGTATGCAGGGTGTCCTAGACCACCCGTCCGGCCCCTGTAAAATGGAGGGATATGTTTTTTTTTACTGAAAATAGCAAAAATACGATCTGCCAATTAGGGGATGCTCTAACTTTTGGTGGTATTACCGGCTTCCGATTTCGACTGATTAAACTGACCAGAAGTCTATATTTTAGACATAAGTAAATGCTTTTACTACAGACTCGGATTCTGAGGATTAAAATACGTTACTTTTTTCCGGCGAAATCCGAGCATACTCTTCTTGAACGGAGGAAGAGACCGAGGGCGAAGCCAAGAAAGGAGGCGTTGACGGCTAAGGCGCGATATACGGCTGCGGTCAGGATCTGCGAACGACTTAGTGACAAGACCAACCGGACTGAGGAGGAGAGTAAAAAGTTGGTTTGAGCTAGGGAGGACAAAGAGAATGGCCTAGCTTACTACGCTGCAAAGTAAAAATTCTCCTCTGAGGATCCGAAACTCGAAAACTGGATAAAGAAGCAGATTTTGGCGGCGCAGGAGAAAAAAATCAGCGGTCTGTGGAAAAGGAGGAAGCAAATCCTCTAAAGAAACAGAAATGTAGGGCCGAATCTACCAGGCCAAACGTCATACAGCTGCCCTCTACATCCAAGGCAGCGGCGGCGGCAAATGTGATTGCCAAACGCTCGGGCAGATGACGCAAGTGAGGTGGAAGGCAGTTTAAATGAAGCTGCTAAAAGCCTTGAAGCTGCGAAAGTGGAGAAGGATTTCGGCATCGAATATATCCTACAATCGTCCATCAACCTACGCAATGTGGAGACGGGGGAACTGGGCACTACATTCAACCCTGAGGAGGAGCCTAAAGATAATGCTTAAGGCCGTTCAACTAATCTCCACAGAAGTAATATCGCCGCAGGCGAGCTTCTCCTCAACATAGAGGAGGCCGACTACGATGCGGATTTAGTCCAGGAAGCTTGGCTCGCTTCGGATAGCCTAGTTTCTGGTCTCAAGTCAGAAAACTACACTACGTACGTTCCCAACATGCATAATAAGGTAAGAACGGCAGTTATGGTAAAGCCGACTTAACGATTGTGACGCTAAAGGACATCAACAGCAAATCGCTGCTCCTTGCCGCTTTCTACATGTCCCACAACAACGCCTCGCCGCCGATGGAGCTTCATAGGCTGGCAGAAATGGCTGGCGATAGAAAGCAACCGCTTATAGTAGGATCCGACGCGAATGCCCATCATACGGTGTGGGGCAGCGCTGACATAAACGAAAGAGGTTAGTGACTTCTTAACTTTATATTACAAAAATGTCTAGAAGTAGCTAAAAGAGGTGAAGAAGCGACGCATATTGGACCCACGTCCAGGAGCGTTCTTAACCTAACTCTCTTTATGATTAGTCGTGCGCAGGTGGATAACTAGAGGGTGCTGGAGGTACCGTCGTTCTCTGACCACAAATACAAAGGCTTCGATATTTTGATCTCTCCCAAAAGAAATAGTGGGATCCTCAGAAATTCTTGCTGGGAACGCTATAGGAAAATATTAGACTATATGAAGGCTAAGCCGCGCAGGTATAACCAAAGGTTGAACTTGACGAAGGAGTTAGAACACTAAAATCGATCCTTATTTATGCTTACAATACATCCTGCCCTCTTTTGCGTACTAAGCGTGGATCTAAACCACCATGATCGAATAGGTAGCCGATAATTAATTCTTACTTACTTACTTAAAAACTTACTTAGATCATATAAAAAAGATGTGCGAAATGCAATGAATAAATCCAGGAGGGACTTCTGTGAGAACTTAGAGGAAACAAACTCGGTGCACGTAAGAGTTGAGGGAACTGGAACAATTCAAACGAGGAGTTGCTAGAAGACATAGTCAGCACCCACTTTCCGAGATGTATGGACTCGAGAGACCTCGATAGGGGGTGAAGGTATGGCGAATAGCATCCCGCCAAACGTCATAACTTCTTCCAAAGTAGAATGGGCAATCAATAGTTTTGAGCACTACAAATCCCCGGGATTAGACGGAAAATTCCCATTCTTGCTGCAGCAGGTTATTCACCTTGTATTACCATAACTGAAGACGATATTTTTTGGATAGTTTGAGGCTAAGATATGTGCCGGTACTATGGAGGGAAGCGAGGGTTGTCTTTATACCCATGGCAGGTAAGAGAAACCCAGTTTTCTCTAAGGAGTACAGGCACATAAGTCTCACCTTATGTCTTCTAAAAACGCTGGAAAAAATTCCTGACGCTCACATCAGGGACCCTCTGCAGCCAGTCATCTTGGCCAAGGCCCAACATGCGTATACTAAGGGCAATTCCAAGGAGACTTCACTTTACTCGGTAGTACAACACATCGCTCTAGAATACAAGGAATATACTCTTGGGGTATTTCTCGATATATCTGGATCATTGAATAATGTATAAATGACATCGAATCAATAGGCGTAGGACCTACTATTTCGCTCTGGAATAAAAGCTTTTTAGGCCACAAGAAAATAAGAGCGGAGTGGAACGACGCTAAGGTAACCAGGGTGGCATGTAGAGGCACACCACAAGGTAGCGTACTCTCACCACTTTTATGTTTCCTAACGGTCATTAAATGACTAAAGGAATTCGAGGGGAAAGCGCCCAAACTAGTGGCATATGGAGGCGATACCACCGTAGTAGTAACAGGAAAGTATCTAGTAATGTAATGAATAGCGCCATGAAAGTCATTGTCCAATGGGCATCTCGAGCGGGGCTTGAAGTTTACGCAGACAAAATAGAGATCCTTGAGGATAGGTAGCATCGAGCTGTCAAGAGCACACAAAGTATTTGGAAGTAGTCTTGGATAGTAAGCTGCTGTGGAATCGCAAGGTTGAGGAAAGGGTGAAGAAAACCAGTAACGCCCTGTAGTCATGTAAAATAATGCTGGGAGTCACTTGGGGTTGGTCACCTGCCCTGATGCATTGGTGCTACATAGTAGCAATTTTCAGATAAATATTGCTCTATGGCGCTTTGGTGTAATGGAATGCTGCAAAAAAATATTCCAACCTCGGTCCAATGGAGAAGGTTCAGCTTCTCGCGGCACTGTGCATCACGGGGCGCTATGGTGGACTCCAACGAATGCTCTTGAAAAAATCCTAAGTTTACCGCTCATTGACATATTCGTAGAAAACCGTGTTGTTAAATCCACAGGTAGAATGATGGCAATAGGGGAACTAAATTTCAAAACATATGGAATCAACTCAATTGGGTCGGGAAGCACAGGCAGCACGGACTACATGGCACCTAGCTTTAAGTGGTAACGAAGGCTCCGCACAACGATTGAGGAGGAGGGATGGTGCAAGGGAATGAAACCTAGGCGTAAGTCCGTAAGCACTTTCACGGAGGGTTCTAAAGTGGTAAAGTGGTAACGGGAGCGGTTGTCGGGATTGACTGCCGGGCGGGCAGTCAGGTTATCTGCCCATTGCAGAATATTTCTAGGAGAGGTTTTCGCAGTGAGGGTAGAAGCAGAGCTAGCCAACACCGTTACGACAATCAATTCAAAAGTAAACCAGCAGTAAAGCAATTAAGGTAGTTACCTCATATAGTAGCTGCCGATAGAAGGCTGCATATCCACCTTTTTTTTTTATAAAAAACAGGTATTTATTTTTTCATTTAAATGTGTTTTTTTTTTTTAATTTTTATATACGAAGTATACAAGTATGCATATCAGAAGAAAGGGGGTTTATTTGTCGTTACAACGATACCAACCATTTGAAAATCGGATGGTGATTTTTTTGTTTAAAATTTTGTTTTATAAAAAAAGGTGTTTGTTTATTGAAAAATATTTTTTCTCAAATTTTTATACACAAAGTACACAAATATGCATATCAGGTGAAAGGGGATTTAATCGTCTTTACAACGATCTTAAATTCGTAAAAATTGGTTAGTAATTTTTTTTTTAAATTTTTGGTTTTTAATAAAAAAAGTTATGTTTTCACAAATATGCACATCGAACGAACGAAGGTTTAATCACCTTTGCAACGGTATAAGTTTTTTTAAAATCAGCTCAAAATTGTTTGAAATATAAGGAAGTTAATTTTTCGAAGACCTGAACTTTGACTCCTTATAGAATCTTTAATATACGTTTGCACAAAAATGGTTGTATACCATTTAAATAAGAGCAAAACGTCTATATTTTTAGGTCCTATTTCGAACTTCTTAGGCCCATATCTCGATTTCGGAGGTTAACTTCGAAAAACGGAGAAGTCACTTTTTTACCTAAGACTCTCTTTAAAAAAAATTTGTTTGGTCCAATACCCAGAAAAGAAGTTGATTTTGCCGTACAGTGTTATATATCTATACATATACATATGTATAAAGATTTCTTTGCAAGTGGTTCTGCAGTCATCCCAAAAGGCCTTTCATACAGATGCATATGCATATACGTAAGAAAAGAATAACAAAAAAATAAAATAAAGGTGACTGTGTGAACGCATAAAATCAGTAATCAAAATCATAATGCGTGAAGTTTCATATCAGCTATTTATGTATGTACATACATATCTATCTGCGCGTGGTGCTAGAGGGCATACTTATGTTTGTAGCTGTATGTTGGGACTCCATACAAACAAACCAAAAACTTAAATGAATATGCATATGATATCAGATCCATTGTTATTATTATTAATGTGCTCATATTTTTTCATATCATAGAGCTAGAGAGCATTATCACTAACCCCTGCTTTGTTTTTCCATCTTCAGATTCATATTTAGATATGCGTTGCGCTGTCGATATCGCAACATATGGAAATGTATGTGGAAAATGTGAATGGGATGGGAAAGGGTTTCGGTCCGGTTGCCTTCGTAATCAGTTAAGCGTTTAATTCGTAGCGATTTTTATACGTATGTATGTACATACCTGATCAACAGAGGAGTTAGCGCAGTAGATCCGTTTGCATGCGTTAGAAAAACTTTAAACCGCAACTATTCACCAAGTTCAGGTTGTGGGTAACACAACGGCGGCCTACTGGAACAAAGCTGATGCCAAAGCTGGCAGCTAATTAATAATGCCTTCACAATGCACTCGAGCCTATTTATGCGCATTAGCGATAAAAAGTCAGGTATGATGTTATACATCGTTGATTATTTGCCAAATATCCATACAATTTGATATACATATATGTATGTTCCATATGCATATGTTAGTACAATGCATATATGTACGTATGTATGTATGTGTGTATGGATGTAAGAACAATGTGGGTCGTCAATAGTTCAATGTTTCGAAGCGATTTCCATATTTCTGCTAATAGAAACAGGACAACGGGCGAATAGACTACAACACAACAACACAATAGACAAGCAAACAACACATATCTAAATAAATAATGAACACAACAAAAGCAATCACAGCATCAACAAAAGGCCAGACCAAAAAAGGTTCGCCACAGATAGGCAAACAAAAGGATGCGCACTCAAGGATACAAGGAGCAGAACGGAGTCGCAACATATATGTACATACACATGTACCACAATGCATCTTTATACAAACATACATATGTACATAGATAGTACGTGGTAGCTATTTGGGAGTGCGAAAGCGAACTCGAATTCGTCCGGTACTCAAGCCTTTTGTTAGCCTAGTGGGTTTCCATATTGTTCGCCTGCCGTCAAACGATTGTATTGTCTGTGTTGCGAAAATTTAAATTTGCGATTTATTGCCGATTTGCAACGACAGACAACCGATGGGCGGACGGACGGACGGAGAGAAGGAAGAATGGATTTTGTGAAATCGAAAGTGGATTTTGGTTTTGTTTGCATTTAGTGGAATATTTAAATAGCACACAGATAGTTGAGCACAGTTTGGGTATAAAAGCGGCATATGAATGTGCATTAGGGTAGTCCAGAAATGCATGGAGGAAAAGAGTAACGTTGGAGTTTTAATGCCCTCACCCCTACAATTGTTCTATAACGTGAAACAATACCCCTTTCTAAAACAAAAAAAAAAAAAATATTTAAATGTCGCTCAAAGCGATGTTGTTTCTTTATGTCGAAATCAAACTTTTTTATTTTTATTAACAGTTTTGTTGTTTAAGCCTTTAAATAAAATACTACGTTAAAATATACTATGTTGTTGTTGAATTGTAGATCATTTCTACGAGAAAATGTTTTCTTTTTCCTATTATTAATACTTGCCAAGCGTTGAGCACTTTGAGCGACCTCAAATTTTTTTATTGCACAGAAAGGTATTTTTTGTGGACCACCCTAAGGTACATACACTAGATAGTGATATTGATCGGGAGATAAGGGTTGAGCAACAGCTATTACACGCATTTCGAAGTAGCAGGATCACTTACCCATTTGCCTATATTCGTATTTTATGGGCATTAATCTAAATTGTCCTTTTGATTTGCGCTGCTATGAATATTCAATTTTTCCCAATGTGCGCTGCACTCAGCATACAACATACGGACGTACATTTTCGATTTTTATGGCCATGTAGAGTTGTGCTGTTTCAAATGCGCAAGCATGTTTTTGAAAGAAAAGGGTAAAACCATTACCACATTCAAATTGATGATTTACGGCCAAACATTTAACATACTTTTTATTTTATTTAACACAATTATTTATGTACATATATACATACATACGTTTTAAAGTTACATATGTACAAAAGTATGTTAGGTGTAGATTTACATCGGTAAATAATAGAGGTTATAAATAGTGCCAAACATTTAATAATGAGTGGTTTCAGTCACGCATGTGTACCTAAATATCACGATAGTATAGCTTTTGAGCTTTTTTTGAACAATCATATCGTCGTTTAAAGTACAAAACCGCGTATCGTCATTCCGAGTAACTGACATTTGCTGCCAAAACTTGGATTCGTTCACACAAGCTCTTGGCTCAATCCATATCCATTCGTCCTGAAATATACTGGCCAGAAATGCGATTGCATTTTTTTGAAGTTGATTTTGAAAGTTGAGCTCCCTTCATTGGGACGTTCTAAATTGAATGGCCTCCCCCGTTTTACCAGATTAGGCGCCGGTTTTCGAGATAACGGTACTTGAAAATTTGATTAAATGTTAACTGTTTTATAAATAACTTCCGCAGTTTTTAAGTTATTTTACTAACATTTTGTTCTTAACGGTTTTTTGATATTAACTTAATAATTTCTTAAAATTATCGAATTAGGTTCACTATAACATATAGCTCCAATACAGCTGATTAGTCAGATATATATGTGTTTTTGAGCTATAACTCTAACTTCATATCTAAATAACAAATTATATGCGTGCTATATGTTAAAGTGAACCTATATTAAAATTTTACCTGCTTAATTGTAGGAGTTATAATGCAAAATAACGTCTCTGAACAATCAGTTGTATGGGAGCTAGATGTTATAGTGAACCGATTTCGATGATTTTATAAGATAGTGAAGGTAATATTAAAATACAATCATGTGCAAAATTTTAGTGAAATATTTTTTTTAAAACTGAGGGAGTTTTTTTTAATAAAATAGTTAAAATTTAAGCAAAGTTTCAAGTACTGCTATATCGACAAGTAATTTTTAGCAGAAAAAAACCGACTTAAAAAAATATATATATATATATCTATATATTTCATGATCCAATGATCGGATCTAAACCAAATTAGTATGGAACCACCTCTGAGACACTACCTTTCCGTTGCATTATCGAAATCGGTTGACGTGGTCCAAAGTTATGCGGTAACATACATAANACCCCCTCCTTTTTTGGAAGTCGGTTAAAAAGTGGAGCAAATCGGGCAGAACTGGGGATGCCATTGAATTTGTAAGGCCCCAATTAAGTTAGAGCAATTATCAGAACCTTTGTCGAAAAAAAGTTAATTTGATACCACGCTCGAAGTATTCTGACTACTGACTAGTACTTAGAAAAAATTTAGATCGTTTCAACGTATTTCCAAATGTGCCTTCAATTAAAATGTTTTTGGAATAAAAATTACGCTCAAGGTTGCAGAATATTTTATCTTTGAAAGTTGGTTAATTCTGAAAGTACACCTCTCGCTAAGGTATCAAACTATTCGTAATTGTTTGTAGAATATAATATATACATAAAAAGTTTTTAAAATGAAATGCTTCAAAAACTATACGCAATAAATCGAAAATTTTGGAAATCTCAAAAATCAACGCGAATTCCAACACAATACGATATTAAAATTGAGTGGGCTATAAAAGTGTATACCAGAGTTTTTTCTAGAAACTCAGATGAAAACTTTAAATTTTTGATGTCCATTTTCTGAAAGTTGGCGATTGTTTTTAAATCTTGTACAAGTATAAACTATATTTTTGTAAAAAATAAATTAAAAATAAATAAAGAAAAAATAAATGTTCATAAGTCATAAAGAAATAGTTTCCCTAATTATATGGCCACAACTGTAGATACATATATATATAAATATATATATATATATATCTGTGTTTAAAAAAAAAAAATTTTTTTTATTTATTATCTGCTTTTAACAAAAAAGAGTTCACACATCTTGCATGTTACACGGTAGAACTAATTCTATGTAACAAAACTCTTGAACTTTTAATAGTGATTCACTTTACTGGGCCACTTTAGCCAAAAAGTTTGATTAAATGGCTTTCGAATTGCGTTACGTTCTAATGAAGTGGAAAAAATGCCAGTAGTGCTGCTCTCTGTCGAATCGCCTTCGATTTCTCGAGAAATAGCATTTGCATCCAAAGAAGTCATGTCATTTTTTTTCCAAACGACATACAGCGTGATATTTTCTTCAGTCATAAAAGTATCTGCAAAAAATCTATTAAAATCAATTCAAATTTAGAGAAATTTATACCGTTTAATACCACTCCTCTTCGACATGCTAAAAAAAAGAGACGGGTTTAAATAATTACAGCTATTTAAAAATATAAAAAGATGCAGAAATACATCTACATTTATGCTCTAGAAATATTTGCGCATCAAAAAGAAAATATTGAAAAAGACTTCGATTACGTTATTTTGGCTTTAAGGGCTCGATATATTTATGTACATATCTGCTAAAAATATGTAAACATAAAATCAGAAAATTTGTTGGTGAATTCTAGTCGCTTAAAATCGAAGTGGTTTTGTCAAAGAGGAAGTGCAGAAGTGTTGGCCATAAAAGTGAAGCGAAAAACTTTTTTCGTAGTAAAAATGGCAACACTGATATTCACCTTGAAAATCAAATGATTTCTCTACCCCTTCTCCATAGATGAGATGATACAAACCTTTTTAATTTTTCTTCCGAGAATTAATCTCATTTCTGACTCGTCGTTAAATTTAGTGGATTTCCTGCAATCACATCAAAAAATCTGGCTTAAAAAGAGTGTGGTCTTAAGCTGAAAACATTTTATATGGTAATTTTTAAACTAAATAATAAAGAAGATACTAAAGTTATTACGTTGCAATGGCAGTATTGGGATATGTTACAAAAAATTCACCTTTTGACACTGCTCTCACGAGAAAAAGAGTTTCGTATAATTTTATCCTTGCTACCTCTAAGTTTGACTGAATATGGTCCAAGGAGTCTAGAATGATCTCAAAAATATTAAGTTAGCCTAGTTTTTGATAAATTGACGTAACAGTAGTCGTTCTAAGCTATGTTAATGAATAATAATCTTGTTGTAATATGGGTAAATTGAGATACGAGAAACAGCTTTTGGAAGTTAGGGACGACACTTAACATTTCCCGGCAAATAATATCAAAGTCAGGTTTATTGATCGAAGCCACACAAATTAGGACAGGGAATATGCGTATGTTATGTATATGAGTCGAAAGAAACACGGCTATTAAGTACTACGTTCCAGCAGCGAAAGTTAGAACCGCCCAAGACAATAGCTACCATACAACTTGGTAGATGGCAATGAAGGCAGTGTTATAGAAGTGAAATATTTACCAAGGCAAGTGTAGCCAGATAGAGAAAGCGAGCTAGATCCAACAAATCGCTAAATGGGATTATTACTCAGAGTCAAGTTGGGTGGAGTGAAAATCAACCTTAATGACAGCGAAACAGTTAAAAACAAGGACATACCTCACAGCCTCACATCACACTGCGATATTATCGCCCCGGCATGGCTTCACAGTATAAGCCACGCAAGAAAATGCGAATGCCAACGGAAGCGGAAAAATCAAAAAACTTTCGTAAGGAAATGCGAGCGTTGGCAGGAGGCAGCATATTTTCATGAACCGTAATGAATACGGAAGAAGCAACTTTAACAGATGTTCGCCGCACGGCTCTGCGTTCAACTTTTTTCCCTCTTTTGTCTTCTAAGTGTATATGTATGTACATACATACTTGTACATATATACAGCTGTCTGACTGGTAGGGTTTCGCTATTGGTATATGTATGTAATTAATTAAAACTTTGTTGAGGTTGGTTATGGTAAATCTTGGTATTTGTGTACCACCAGCTCTCCACCCACACTCAGCGTCAATTTAAACTTGGAAAAAAGCAGAAGTACGCAGAGTACAACGTATTTGCTGCTTGCCAACTTGACTGGGAGTTTTGTGGGTGGTTGTGTATCTATGTGCTGCTGCATCTGTATGTATTAGCGCGATTTCGAGAAAATTATGTATGTCAAACCGTCTGCGCGAGTTCGTGGGAATTCCCCAATTATTTCATTTGCTTTTATTATTTTCTCGCGCGCATTTCTGCTCATTTACGTTTAATTTGGTTTTCTCCTCCTCCTTTCTCGTCTCTTCACAAACTTTCAATTTCACTGCATCCTCCTTTTTGGTGAATGGAGTTTTGTTTTTGTAATGAGTTTTTCTAACACAATGGGGAGAGATTTTAATAGCGACGAAATTACGCGAGTCGTTGGCAGTGCGTGATATAATTATGTGTGTCTGAAGCTCATCAGATGGGCGGAGAACGTCGCACAAGGTAGGGCGAGCGTCAGTGATTGCTTACATACATATGTATATGTGTATGCTTGTAACCAACTGTTGCACCATTATTGGTTTGGTGATTGTGAATTGATTGATAAATAAATAAGAAATGTTTTTTTTCTATCGTTTAGCGGTAACCGTTGGATAGTTAAATAAGGTAAGTACTAGCTCAGCTCAGTTCAGAGAAAGTTTAAATTTTCTGATTCGATCTTTACCTCAGTTGTCACTTTTTTCGTTCAAGCGCATCGAGAGTAATAGAATGCACAGTAGTCGAAATAATATAGCCGCACCACATTTTGACAAGTTTTAATATATTATTTTGGTGGTATTTAATTTTGGTAATTTTTTTTTCATAAAAATATACCTAGTTCATTCCTTAACTTCTAACCTTTTGATTTAGACCTTTTTTTGTAGCTCATTGAATTCTAGTAGAACAAAGTACAAGTTTCAAATGGATAAAAATTACGGTTGACTTTTAAGAATTTTATTTTGTCCCATTTGCTTCCATATAACGACTACACACAAATTATTTTTATATGGAAAAATTTAAGCGAATTGGAGACATGAAATAATTTTTTTTTTTACGAAATCCGTCCGACTTAAAAAAGAATGGCTCTTCTGCATTTGCTAGTATTCTCGAGCACAGTTGAGTATTCTTGAGTATGTTCAAAATAACTTTGAAACCTGTCGAATTATGTATTTTAAAAAAGTATCTACATACAGCGACTCACACAAGTGTTCACGTTTTGATGTCTTCTTAAATATTCACAACGTTTTTCAAGTTATATTTTTTTTGTTATTTTTCTAAAATGTTGTCTACGCTTTTGCCAAAACTATATAAATCACAGTTTCGAACTTTATAAAAAATTTACGAAAATTCATAAAATTTTCATAAAACCTTCGAGCTTTATTAATCTGAATCTTTACATTTTAGCGTATGCAATTTCATAGCCCAAACAATCGCGTTGCTTTCCAATAATTTTTTTTGTGACTACTTTTTCGTTTTTTTTTTTTTTAAGTGGGACTTCTTACACGTGTTCGTTGCGTTAAATATTTAACACCAAGTGATAAAAACTGTATGGTTCGTTCGATTTTCAAAAATGAGGTGTCACATAAAAGACCTCGTCCTTCGGGTGTGCAAAATAGCTTTAGTTCCATGAAAGGAGTTGCCACATGCTAGAAAATCGAATTCAAAATTTCTCTGCGGCAGAGGGTTGCGTGAAATATTTAACCAGCGTGGCTAGGTTGACGTTTTTAACGTCATTTGGACGTTTTTGTATCCTGTTGCCGTTTGGACGCTTTTTGTGTAAAAAATTACGTTTTTTATCTTCCCAGTAAATGCAAATCCAAGACCGTTTCCAGAATATTCTGAACAGCCCTATTAAAAACGAACACAATTTTATAAATGTTTTAAAGATTCAAATTAATAAAGCTCGAAATTTTGATGAACATTTTATGAGTTTTTAACCAGGGACCCAAAATAACCGTTATCACATTTTTCAAAAATAAAAAAGGCAAGAACAAAATATTGTTGTTGACAGGATCCTTCGTGCCCTTTATTTTCCTAACTTTCTGAAAAAAGTCCAATATAAACGGTTAAAAGTTGACTTTTATTTTTTCAGTCAAAAAATAACGGTTAAAATGTGACTTTTATTTTTTCCGGCAAAAATAAAAGGCTTGGCTAAATACCGAAAGAGCCTTCAGTCTAAATAAAGTAAACTTGGTACCAATCGATTCTACTCGACTTCTAGATTTCAAAAATATATATGTATATATATATGTCGCTATTGGGCCTCTGCGATTCAACAAGCGACACAAAAACTAGATGAAGTCTGATTCACTTAGGTATACATATGTACAAAGGTTAAGCGTACTCGTACAAATTTTTCGTATGACAAAAAGCATTGCTAGAATATTAAATTACCATACGAATAACTGTATACCAATTCAATCGGTGTTGTTGGAATACTCGCACTTTTACTTAGGTACTATTTTCGTGACAAGTCTTTAAGGTGCTGTTGCTTTGCTGGCCAAAATAAAAAAGTGTGCATTTAAGTGTTAAAGGAAGTGGTTATTAACTACAAATATAAAGGTGATTAAAAGATAAAATAACTTGTAAGTGCTAGGGAAAACCTTTCTTATTAGGTAAGTTATAATTATTACCCATTCAAGGTGTTTCAAGCACTTCTGACATTTACCGTTGTATGAAAAGTGGGCGTATTTTTAGTCCGATTGCAATAGTTTTCAACGTTTTGCTTTTATGTGGCAAGCACAATAATCAAACCGAGCTTGGTTCAAATTGGTCGAACGGTTATCGAGATACACATATATGGTCATAAGTGGGCGGGGCAACGCCCATTTTCTAAAATTGTATTATAAACCTATTTTTTGCCAACGAATTATTGCAAATGTCAATTTTGAATACATTGGCTTCAGTTTTTACTTATTTATCGAAGATTTCGTATTTCTCTTAATTCCCGTTATATTGGAAGTGGACGATTTTAAAAATTTTCAGTCGTTTGGGATGCAGTACCAAGGTCAAGAGCTGTGTAGGAGAAAGTGATGGAGCGGTTAGCAAGATATATACATGTAATCATAAGTGGGCGTGGCTACGCCCATTATCCATAAAATATCATATTTTTGAAAACTACCGTTAGGATGTTAAAACTTTCGATTTAGGTAATAATGTTGCCATACTTAGCAGACAACAGTCGAAAAGCCATCGAGATTCTAATCGACTTAAGGCCTCTGATCACGATTACAAAAAGTCGAGTTTATTCAGCAAAAATCCGATTTTTGACTTAAGTAGTAGTCAACTTTTCCATCCCAATGTTCAATCTCTTAGGGTTTTCTGCAATTTCGGCAATTATAGTATTAAACAACTTCATTGTACAGTAAAAAAGCAATATGTATGAGCATGTATTTCCTTCGCGATGTCGGTAACTGAGTAGTCTATCGACTGCAGATATTATGTATATATGTATGTAGATGCATATTTAGGTACATAGATGTTCCCTCAAACATAGTTTAATCATTGTCCTGCACATCCTCAACTCACCTGAATAAGTAGTTATGCACTTTCGATTAAATGCCTCTTGTACCAAATTAAACTCAACCCCGTACATAAGTGGCCTTCTAAATCGTGGAGGCACAATTGAAAAAATTGTCAAAAGATTGCTTTGTAAAAAGAAATAAACGCGACAGGAAACAAGAAATGACAAAAATGAATTTGCGCTTTGGCAGGACACGTCGCATTGTTGTCACACGATGCTCAATCATCCAGAAAACAAGTGACGTGGCGTTGTAGTGATATGGAGCAGCTAAGCCACCTTCTCCGCCGGCAAAGCTGATTCTAAAGTGTATTTGCTCTGCACGAGTGCTATGCTCTTTGTAGTTTTTTGTATAGGTCTGTTGTTGCTGGGTAATGGTAATGGTGCTTGCGGGTAATGGTAATGGCATTTGTAGTCCTTCGGCATTCTGTTGGCAGCTGAAATCTTATGCTACATCTTGGCTCCAAACTGTGTTGTTGTTTTTCTTATGTATGTATGTTTCCAGGATGCTATTATTGCTGCTGTTAGGCGCACACTTCAACCTATGCCACTAAAGGCGTAGGTATGGAGGACCAAAGTATGGCACTCATGTACACATGTTGTAACGGTTGCTTCATAACCGTGACGGTTGCCTCATATCCCTCGTATGTTTGTATGACGGTATTGTGGGCGCGTAGTTGAAGTGGCACACGGAATAGCACGATGGGTTTGCCATCCGCATTCGAAGTAATGCCCGACTCGAATTAAATATTGGTACCATAACCATACAGCTGAATGGCATTCGGTGAGAAATCTTAGGAATCGAAGAGCATTTGACGACAGTAGTTGTACCGTTACAGCCGTTACCGCGTTATTTGAGAATAAAGAGTAGGTGATGCAGTGGCGAACGTGTGAATGCAGATGGGCTTACGCATGTCAAGCTCGCAAAAAATACGCACGTATACATACATATGTACATCCATTTATACAATGTGCTTGGCCTTTGAAGCTGGAAATGTGTTCCTCATGGGGAAAATCCAAAATAAACATACATCCTGTTCCGTGAACATACATATGAATCCGCATTTCTACTACACCTTCACGACGACAGCACTCTAACAATGCGACGCGATTCCAAATAAATTTTTTTCTGTGCTCTGTTTTTTTTTTTTTTTATTTGTTATTGCGGCATAACAATGCTACTTATTTTGAATTCTTCACGATTATTATTATTATTATTATTATTCTTTCTGTGTATTCTAATTCGACAATTGTTATTTCAACGCAATCCCGTTCATATTCACATTTCTGTGCGGGTTGATATTATTTGCATGGATGTTGTAGATCCTTACATACCTGTGTGGGTGTGTATGTATTTATAAGCATTTGTACATTATACATACTTACATATGTATGTGTGTATGTAGTTTTGACAATGGCAGAGCTTTGCTAATGTTTTCACTGGAAATATTTCCATACTTAAAGGAAAAGGATGGTGATGCGCCAAAACAAATCATATAAATCGGGGGCAATCTTCTTCTTCTTTATTGGCACTGTAACCGCCTAAGCGTTTTTGGCTGAGTCCAAAACAGCACGCCACTTGTTTCTTTTCTGTGCCAACTGACGCCAATGGGAAATGCCAAGGTAAGCCAAGTCGCTCTCCACCTGGTCCTTCCAACGCAGAGGAGACCTTCTTCTTCCTCTGTTACCAACATCGCGACTTGCGTTGAATAGTTTTGGAGCGTTTCTATCCATTCGTACGACATGACCAAGCCAGCGTAGCCTCTAGATTTTTATTCGCTGCACTATGTATATATCGTTGTAAAGCTCATACAGTTCATCATAGTCTGTCATATTCGCCATCGCCAACGCACAAAGGCCCGCAAATCTTTCGCAGAATCTTTATCTCGGAAACTCCAAAAGCAGCGTCATTTGATGTTTCACTGTCCATGCCTCCCCGCCATACAGCAGCACGGCATGATGTAAGACTTATAGAGTGTGATTTTCGTACGTCGAGAGAGGACTTGAATCCTGAATTACCAACTCCGTCCAAAGAAGCACTTGTTGGCAAGAGTGATTCTCCGTTGGATTTAAAGGCTGGCATTATTATTGGTGTTAATGCTGGTTCCCAAACAAACGAAGTCGTCAGCTTTTTCAAACTTGTAACTGTCAACAGAGACGTGACAAGACTGTTTGCTGTTTGTGTGATGACAGGAGATACTTCGTTTTGTCCTCGTTCACCACCAGACTCATTCCTAAGGCAGAACAGACACTACTTCAATTCAATTGCATGCGCGCGATGTTTTTCATTTTAAATCCCATAAATTGTTTATGATAGATTATGTTAGGTTAGCGTGCCTGTCCCGCGCAAAGCACGAAGCACATATAAACTGGAAAACCCCGTTGTGATACCACTGGCCGCATCCATTTGTTTCTTTCCCTCCCCCAGTAATTGAACCACAAGTCAGCTAAACAATATAGAAATTATTTGTTGAAGAACTGGTTGCGCGTGTTGGCCAGGTCAGTACAATGATAGAGATAATTTTCGATGCTCTCCACCTCTTCGTCGTCTCTGCAACTGCGACAAAAATCGTTGGTGGGATATCCTAACCTTTTTCCATGTGTGCCCATCAGGCAGTGTCCGGTGATTACCCCGACTACTAATCTGAGAGAGGAGCGGTCCAGCCGAATGAGAACTATAGATCGTCTTACATTAATCTTTGGTCACATTTTCCTGGCAGTGTGACAGGTGGTTCCCACAGCCCACCTGGTGTTTACCTCCTAAATGAGTTCAGTCTTTAGTCTGTGTTTGCAGGAGATTGGAGGTATGCCCGCATTCTGAGCAGAATTGACTTCAGATATTTTTCTTCTTGTCAGCTCGTCGGCTAGGCAGTTGCCAGGTACGTCCCTGCGTCCAGGGACCCATACAAACAGTCAAGGAGCATTTTGATGCCAACTGGTTGAGAGTCTTCCTGCATTCTATGGCTACTTTGGATGTTGCTCCATTAGATTTGAGAGGTTCGATAGCAGCCTGGCTGTCAGAATAGATAGCGATAGGCCGTCCTAGAGGGACGGAGGTTACGAGGGACCGAGCCACCGAGCCACCTCCATTTTGGCGTTTAGCTCTGCCTGAAGGTCAAGTAAGCGAAAACTGAGGTTTAGCGCGAGCTCGTCAGAGTAACTCCCGTATATATTTAAGGTCGCAGACCTTGGGCTAAAGTCTGTGGTGCCTTCCCATTCGTTCCTCTTTGGGATTTTTGTGGAGAATTTGTTATAACTATTGCTGAAGATTTAAACGTCAGAGGCTTGGAATGGGGCATGCCCCAAACAAACACCAGGGGAAGACTGGTTCTTGAAATGGCAGCCCGCATTGTCCTGACCATCCTCAAAACCGGAGCGACCCCCACATATCGAAGAGACCATTGGCTGTTGTACGACCCAACATAATTTCTGGCGTCATGCCTATTGAGCTATTCAAAAGGTTCGGTGTGAAATTCGTTTTGATTTGAATATTTTGATATCTTGTTTGCAGCAGCGAAGTGAAAACATACAAATTAAAAAAAAAATTATAAACCGAAAGCTGCTTTGCGTTCAGCTCCAAAACGCTTACGAAAGGCTTGCTGTATGAACAGTTTCCAGAGCTGTGTAAAGCTCGGAACACTTTGACGACTGCAACTTCACGACGTAACGACAGCGACATCATTTTGTCTACAAATGTCGCCTTGAAGCCAGCTTCTTAAACATTTTGAAGACCTCAGCGACATAGCAAACAGCTGATTTTAAAGTTTTACATTTTGGTATATTTATTTCACAAATTGTGTATTTTTATTTAAGTAAATAAGAAAAACATGAACAATCAAGAATATGTGATTAATTTTGCGACAATTTAATTTTGCAACACTACATCTACTCATTGTCGCCGGCAAAATTAGAAATAGATTTAATTTGGCGACGTCGACAATTGCAGTCCTGCAGCCAAGATGTCGTGCTGTCGTCAAAATAATTGTGTCCGTAAAAACGTGTGTATTTAAAATTTGACAGATGCTGCTTGTCGCTTGCTGTCGTCAAAGTGTTCCGAGCTTAAGTGTGAAATCATTTTCAATTTTAAATCAACAATTTTTTTCTATCCAGTTTTCATTACTTATTCTTCGCTTAGGATTGAGGTTTAAAATTTTTGAATTTTCCATTCTCTCAAAGCAGTTATGAATTCACACACAAACATATCGAGCCTTTACCGCCGAATTGGTGTAAGGGACAAATAACAAATTATACAGGGGGAGGTTTTTTTTAATTATCTCTGTTAATAAGCAAAGAATTTGAACTAAATTTTGTACACGGTCCTAGTTGTGGTCTAAGTACATAACGCAACTAATTTCAGTAGCTAAAATAAGTCGTAGTTGTGTTTTTTGTTACTTACATCAATTTCGCTGGCACACTCACCACCTGCTGCTGAAATTTTATGTTACTTACATCAAAATAATCATAAAGTTTTTTCACAAATAAACTTTTATTTCATTAAAAGAACGTTACAGTATTTTTTATAAAATTAACAATAGTTCATTAAACGTAATTTAAGCATATCAGGGACCGTAAATAACAGTTGCTAACCAAAACTGAACCAAAAAACCGAAATTCACAAATTAACTTTTTTATGTATATTCATGTAACTTGGTGTTATTTAAAACCTAAAATGTATCTTCCTCGTCAGTTTCAGGTAACTCATCTGTAATTGTTGCGCTTTGTTGCATATTTAAATACTCATTGTGAAACTGTTTTGGTATAGCGCCTTTTTCGCAAAGTTTTTTTAAATCGTTAAACTTTTTTAAAGAAATTTTCAAGGGCTTATCATACAGAGAAAGGGGTCCTTCGTTACTAATGGAAATATTGCGTTTGCGTTTGGATTGGCCCATTGAAGCTAGATTGTATTCTTTTATCTGTGAGTTATTGCAGTATCCATGCTTTAAAGTCATAAGAGAGGAATCCTTTTGGAACATAGCAGATCGAAGAGAGTTAAATTCTATTTTGGTTGAGGTAGGAAACATAGTACGCGCAAAGTTTTTCCAGTCTTTGAAATCGGAATATTCCATTATTGTACACTCGTAATTTTTTGGGTTAGTTCTCGCATTGGAAATAACGGTATACCATTCGCTGGGAGCCCAAATATTTCTTTGGCGCGTAAATGACTCTATTGTACTATGAATAGAGTCGACTGGCATCATGGTATGGCCGGGTAACAGAAAGGTTATTTTTAGGCTTTTTATATTTGTACAGGATTTAAAAAAATAAACGAACATAGCAAGCATGGCTCTGTTTCGATTTTGTCCTGCACAACTGTCACAGTAAAGGCTAATAAAGGTATACGTTCCTTTTTTATCAAGGAGTTTTAAGTACTTAAAAATTACTGTGCAGGTCTCATTACATCCCCGTTTTCCGTCCTTTTCGCCCCACAAAAAGCAATAACCATTTCTTGTAACACTTTCATAAATGCTTTCATTGTAGTAGGCGTATTTTCTCGAGTAAAACAAATTTACACTTTTTGAATGGGGCGTATTAAGAACCTTTTGTAAATCAAAGCTCGCACATAAGAATGAAGAATCTGTTCGACCTTGCTTTTGGTCATTTAAAAATATTTGTTTTGACGTTTCTTTATCCTTAAGATGCTTTTGAAATTCTTCAGTTTGCCTTAAAAGAATCTTAGTTTCACTGTCCGAGTTCTTAAATTTTTCACATAAAGCACATTTATCTTTTTTGGGCATATGGAAGCCAATGTGAAAGTCGGTATTAAAAATTTTTCTAAACACTCTTAAAGATAACTTAGATGATTCCTTATTAATCTGACTTAAATGACTTAAATAATACTTATACAGAGTTGATATGTTTTTGAACTCTGATGGTAAATAAAGTTTACTGCTTTTATTACGACAGTAATGTGAAGGTACAGCAGGCAACTGGGTAATAAAAGATTTCAAAAGTGCTACTTTATTTTCATCAGACTTATTGTATGGTTTTAGGTTTTTGTTAGCTTCTTTGGTTGTTTGTATACACTGTGCGTTTTTTCTAGTATAGATTATCATGTTTTGAGATACATTGAGAGTGTGAAGCAAAAATTTTTGGCATACTTTTGCTTTTATATTATTAAAACTTATTGTGTACTCAAAACTCCACTTCCTTTTATTACTTTCGGATTTTCTTCTTTTAATACACTTACGTGTCGTACATGAAAGTATCCAGTCCCGCTGCCTTATTTTATTCCCCATACCCCAGAAGTGCTCGTTTATTGCCACACGATCTGATTCCGTAAATTTGTCTGCACATGAGTTTCCACAATTTTTATTCAAACAGGGGTTCGGTTTGACGCCATTGGATTTCCGACTCTTGTTTTGCGGTTTTTTTCGGATAACTTTTGACTTTTTAAAGCCCCTATTACCAACACACGTTTCATCATCAATGGAAATATTGGACTCACTTTCACTATAGGGGACGAGAGCGTGTATCTTTGCAAACTAAAGAAAACAACGATAAACTCATTTATTACTAAGCCATAAATAGAAAGGTATAATTTTTCCTATTGCTTGCAGCCAAAATAATTACCTCTGGCTCAAAAGCTTCCATTATTCGCACAAAAAACTATTTATTATGTTATTTTATATGTAACTTATCTCCGTGAAGCGCATTTAGTTTATTAGAATTAAATATTTTTTGCTACAAGCAAAAAAGCACACTAGATATTTTTGATGCAAGTAACAATGTGCGGTCATGGAAAAATATAAACAAAGTGTATTGCGCATTTACACCAAAATTGTTTCTGCTATAACTTTATAACGGTAAAACATAGAACTATGAAATTTTCGGAGATGACAGATCAGGACAAACACTATCGATTTCGATAATAAAAAAAACATCGATTTTTTGTCCCTTACACCAATTCGGCGGTTAAGGCTCGATATTCATAGCAAGATTGAAAAAACCAATGCCCAATCAAGAAAAGGTTTAACACTGAATGAGTATTGAAAAGGCTGCAATCTTTTATGTGTGTGCATTCTTTAACTCAGTACCAATCATTAGTTCAAAGACACCCTGGTGACAATTGCTCAATTGTAAAAATTCAAACCGGCGTTACCCAATTTAAGTTTTTTGTTAGAGGGGATTTTATATCATATGTTTGGGATTATATATAAAGCAGTTGTATTAACATTTACGTTTTAAATATAATTCATGTTTTATCTTGAAAATGTTTAAAATTTACATTAAATTAGATAACTACTTCGCATGAGCTTTACATTTAGGTTGATAAAATTTTAGTGAAATTATTTTAAAAATCTTACTCAAACCATCGCGTGGATTTTACGAAACCCATAAGTTTTCGTATGCCTACCAGGGCTATGTCGGTTAAGTCTTTGAAGAATCCTGAACCCATGAATCTTCGTATTCTTTTACAAAGTGCAGCTACTGCAGAAGTTGTTCTGTGGAGCACCTCACCTCTCCGCGTGCCACCACGATTGCAACAAGGCCTGTCAGCAGACCCAGAGCTGCGGCTAGGTCCCCTCTGCCCAGCATAAGGAGATCCTATGACCGTTTGCTGCAAGTGGTAAGACTAGCCCACCTGTCACTTTGTAGTTTAGGAAATAGGTCTCCTAGATTCTGGTTAATACTAACAGCTAGCTAATTTGATTCATTTTATTCAAAATGTATGTATACTATTTTAAATAAGTGGGTGGAAGAAGACCGCAGCACAAGTAGCTAAAAATTTCATAGACAGTTAAGAAAAAGTTATTGTATGTAAGTAGCAAAGTGATAAGTGTTTCAAATCAAGTAATACAAGAATGAAAAGTATGAATTCAATGGGTCGTATGCATAAAACCTAAGCAAATACTTTTGCTTAAAATTTCAGAACTTTTACTCGATTTTTTTTTAAATAAATATAAGTGATAGGTATGAAATTTGAAAAGCAATTGCTTGGTTTTTATGCATACGGCCCGTTGTTTCTTTACGAAAGTTCTTCTCTTTAAAGTCTTAAGACAATTAATAGTTACCTTAATATATTACTCATATTTAACTAATTAAACAAACTTACATATTCTGACGTTGTAATTGAGCACACATTGCCTGAATGCATTCTGCTTATAAAACTACATACCTAAAAGCAACGTGATTTCTGAGTTTTTCTGGATTTCCCCCTTATTTTGAAATGAAATTCAATTTTTGATTGTCGTTATTCTCTGCTGTGCATTTCTGTTGCAAAGAAGTACAAAAAAAAAAGCTTGTCAATACAAGAATTTCGAAGCAGCGACATTTGTCAAGTATGTTCTCGTTATATCCTTTTATGGAGATTTTTTTTATTAGCTTGGTTGTAGATACACGCATCGGTTTCGCTCATTCAAGTTTAAGGGTTGATGTACCGTTACCTTGTTGTTGGCATTGTCGCTCAGGACTTTGAAAATTGGTTATGTAGACGAGAAATACTGGGTTCGCTGGCACAATAAGCATGTGCAAAATAAAAACCAAACGCGATTGCCGGGGCGTATGAGTGTTGCTTGAAAATTTGCATGTTGGAGGTTGGAGTGATGCAGTGTTGCCAGTGACAGAAATAATAAAATATCAAATATAGCCTAAATCCCGTTTTATACTAAAGTTATAACAGAAATCTTGCGCTGTATATATCCATTATACATAAAATGCTTTCGGATGAAAAACACAAGTATTTACATTAGGGTGGTCCAAAAACGCATGTGGAAAAAGTGTAGTGGGAATTTTAATGCTCTCACTCCCTAGGATTGTTCTATACCGAAAAAATATACCCCTATTTTTTATTTTAAATTAAAAAATATTTAGTGGTTGCTTAATGCGCTTAAAGTTTTCTATGTATTTTGTATGGGAAAACTAACTTTTCGTAGAAATGACATAGAATTCATGAAAATCAATATTTTTCGATCGGAATTTTTCTCTTCAGGAGACTCCCAGTAATAATACCCACTTCTTTATTTAACCATTTCTTCATATTAACTATATTGTATAGGTCCGCCAAAAACCCCTAAAAGTGCAATAATTGTTTGTTAAGTAAATTACATTTGACTGCACTTATCACATCTAATGCTTATGCCGTTTTTGATACCGTTTTTAAATCGTCTAAATCGAAGCTCGATTAATCGAGCCCTTCCTATTCGATGTTATTCGATTTTTTCGCTTCGATTCGATCCGTGAATCAATTCAAAAAGTTCGAGAATCGACATTCGATTTTTGCTCAATTGATGCATATTGAACCACGGTTTGCTCCAGAAAATCTATAAAAATTTAAAGAAATTTGAATTTTTGACTGATACAAAAAAAAAATACATGGGAAAGCAAAGACCAATGAATTCAATGACTTTTCAGATCCGAATATAGGGCTCCTCAGAGAAGCCTCTTGAAATTAATTCTATAAAAATTATGGCTAATATACAACAAAAACTCCAAAAAATTTGTAGTTCCCAATTTTATGGAAATTTTCATAAAAAACTTTCACCCCTTAAGAACTCTTTTTATATATTTTTTAAAGGGTAATTAAGTGAAATATAGAGTCAGCGAAAACAAAATAAAAAACGTCCCATTGCATAAAATATATATACATCTAAAAAATAAATTCCATTATGCTCGATTTCCCCTAGGCATTAAATGGTAAAAATTACAAATAACAAAGTTGGGCCTTAAAAAAATATCATGTCGTGAAAAAAATAGCCATTAAGTTCATTTCCACCTGGCATTTTTTTTAAATGGCTTACATTTTTTTGTCATTTCAATGCCTAGTGGAAACTCGGCATTAAACTTCTTAAAATATAAGTTCATTTTGAAGTAAAACGTAAACTTTTTTCTCATTTGTGTTAAAAAAAAAAAACAAAACAAGACATTAAATGAAAAAAATTTAAGCACTCCGTTGGGCATTAAACACTACTCGTGTCATTGTGTTTGTTTCCACGTAGCATTTTTAAAATGGCAAACATTTTTTGTCATTTCGATGCCTGGCGGAAATTTGGTTTAAGATTTTATGAAGTTTTTGTTGAATGATCATATGTTTTCTTTAAAAAAAAAAAACAAGCCATTAAATGAAAAAATTTGAACCACTCCGCTGGGCATTAAACACTACCCGTGGCATTGTGTTTGTTTCCACGTAGCATTTTTAAAATGGCATACATTTTTTGTTATTTCGATGCCTGGTGGAAATTTGGTTTGAGAATTTATGATGTTTCTGTTGAATGATCATACCATTGCCTTAGTATAGAAACACCTTATCTCAAACCTTATTTCAAATATTGAAACCCTTATGAACAATGTATGTATGTATGTTTTAAAAATTACTTTTGTACATACAATAATAGTTTGGTCAGATCACTGTATTTCGTTTCTTTATAAAAATAAAGTAAAATACGTTATTTTACAAAATATATGAATCGATCTTGGGAGATTGATTTACTTTTTGACGATTCCTTCCTCCTTCGATTATCTTTATTTCGATCTAACATATCTAATACTTATTCGCTTATTCTGATTATCTTTTAGGTTTTGATCTCAGTAAGCAATGAAAAAACTCGCTGGCAGTTAGCATAAGAATAATGGAAATATATTGCAAAACTATATAACTATATCCATTAAATATCGATATCAGAATTCTCCATTTACTGCCATTTTTTAACGACTACCTCACAAAGGTTTGCACATCGCTAATTTTACTTTTTTGTGATAATAAAAGCACTCAACAAGTATTTTTCATTCATCGTTTAAATCAAAGTGGTCTAAAGACTAGTAGTTAATTATTTTACATTAATTTAAAACGAATTCAGAATCTAGAAACTCAAGATATTTGAAAAAGCGTTTAAGCGAAAATCGGCAGCTTTTTACAACAAACATATGGCACCGTTATGGCGTCGTTTCGCACAAACGCGCAGCAAAGCAACAAAACAAACGCTAATTTTTGTTTTTCGCATCAAAAAGTGAACTCCCTTATTGATTCGAAATTTGTCTAATATTTTCAAAATACACAACTTTCCGAATTCCCCACACGTTTTCCTAACTTCAAGCACTTAATATTTTTCTAAATTACTTTCTGTATAACTCAAAAACTTGCTATTAAAATTAATTTCAATTGAATGAGCTTTTTAATATTTAGCCATTACTCACTAAATTTTATTGCGTGGTATGGTATGCAAAAAATCCCGTTTTTCGATGGAAAATCCCATTCGCCCTTTTTAGTCATAAAATCCCGAAAAAGGGCAAAATCCCGCAAACTGGCAACACTGGAGTGATGTCACACAGAGCAATATACATACATATGTATGTATATAGATACCCTGCAGTACGGAGGAGCGACTACAGGACTGATGAATCGGTAGTTACCTGGTAAACTCCGTCATTTACCGACTGAGTACTTGCAGTATATTTCATCGCTTACTTTAACAAGGCAATGTCCTAGGCGGTAGTCACCATCAGCTCTCTCTGCACTATGTACGTATGTAAGTGCACATCGCACCATGGTGCGAAATAAAGTCAATTGAGATTATTACCTTTTCAAAAGCGAAATAAAATCCATTGACATTATTGCTATTTCAGACATTAAATTTGGAAAGCATCGCGGCGGCCACACCACGTCACGCTATGCTCCATTTGAATGAGGAAATAGCGTCAATGACTTTTTGTTGACTTACCCCTCTATTCAAACAGAGTCACAAAACTTAGCTCATCACTGTTGTGATTTCTAGTGCGCCGAGAAATGTGTCACAAAAAATTCTTTCTTAAGTACTAGAAAAATACACAAAAATTTAAAAATTTGTTTGTAGCGGCATATTTTTTGCAGCGGCAAGCTTTGAGGCGCAGTAGAAGTCACAGCAGTGATGAGCTAAAGTTTGTGACTTTGTTAGAATACGACTGTTAATTTCGCTTTTGAAAAGGAAATAATGCCAATTGACTTTATTTCGCACCAGTCTGGGAAATAAAGTCAATTGACCTTATTTCCGTTGATCTTGTTACCTGTCACCAATTTTTTGGTCTTTTTAAAGCAATAAATTAAGAAATAACAAGAAGAGATATAAATAAGTAAATAAAATAAAAAAAAGATTCGCTCACTGAGATCCGAACTCGGATCTCTTGGTTTGGTGTGCCAAAGCTTTACTCTGTCGACCATTGCCACTGCTGCAGCGCCGCGAGTTAAATGGCATACTTATGCTTTTCACAGGGGATGAATAGGCAGTCTATCCCGTCAACTGGTATGATGTTACTAGTATTTCTACAGGTAGCGTTCTGATGCAGGAGCGGGCAATTGACATCCCCTATGCCACCGCTATGTTAAAAATACCGGTCGCTAACATTGAAAAAGGATACAACTTGAACCAGTTGGTCTGAAACGCAAACTGGTAGGATTCTGGTTCACAACTGGTAGCTTCATGCATATATGTGTGTGTGTGTATACATATAACTGGATACAAAGTCTAGGTGGAATATATACTTACTTATTATGTGTGTATGTATGAGTGGATAAATTTTATTTCTTTTGTGATTGATTTGTGTGGAAATATATGTGTGTACATATGGGGTATTCCACCGTCACGGGTGGCATATTTGTACATAAAAAATATACTTTTGTTTTTAAATTTAAGTATAAAGTACTCAACAATTCCATATTTTGATAAAGCTACACCTAAATAATTCATTGCTACATATATGAGTTATTACAAAATACAAAAAGAATTCCGACTTACTTTCATATAGGAAAAAATCGGAGTCATTTCTCCTGTCCAGGTGGGACAAAAACAGAACTTGCTTTTTGAGGCAGATATATTTCACGGAAACTCTGCGAATTTATTTCACTTTTCTGTGTGAACTTGATGTCTTTAAATAAAAACAATAACCACGAATCTTTACTAGCAAAGCAAAAACTTATACAAAAATTAATGCTTTATTATAAAAAAAAAATCCGAAATTCCTCTGTCACAGGTGGGACACGTACGAATTTTCATATGAAAAGGAGTTTTTAGAGTGGTCCATATTGAAGATTATTTATTAAAAAATATAATTATTAAAAAAAAAGTAATAATATAAGGTTCAATTCAATCACGTATTATCTTAGGATAGTGCATTTTATATGGAAGAAATTGTTAAAGTTTGTTTAATTTTTACTTTTCTCTTTTTTATCACAAATAACAATATTTTAATCTACCGTTTATGAATTTCAAAAAAGATGTGTTTTTTTTTAACCATTCTAATATACATGCCTACATACATATGTGTATCCATATTTAACTTAGAAAGAACGGATTTTCTTATTGCTTTGAGCAAAAATCAAATCAAATACGATTTCTAACTAAATGTTTTACCTTGCTTTTTCGGATAAATCGATCTTATTTGACAGCCAAGAAACTTTAACAGCAACAACGCATTTTGATTAGTTACACGGTTAAAAAATTCGGTTTTAATTTTAAATTTTTTGTACTACATAAATGACCAAACTAAATCAGTTTCAAATACAAACCTTCCAAATTTAAATAAAGAGAGCACACATGTTGGGTTTAGAATTTAAGCAGTTCGGTTTAGATTTTAAACCCAAACATTTTCATAATTAAGAATAAAAAATACTAAATTTCATGCTCCGTCTGATGGGGATTAAACCCGGACAGCCTTGGTAGCAACCGGTTGTATCAAGCATCTTTGCACAGCCACGCATGTAAATGTGCTTTCATATGTTGAGTTTGATTCAACACGTTTTCTATTTCGGTTTAGATTTTAAACCAAATTTTCTATATATGAAGCCTAGAAACTAGAATTAAAACATTTTGGTTTCATTTTTAAACCACGAGCTTTTTGAACAAAAATGTAAGCCAGAATATATTAAAAATTGCTTAAAACTATTGACTGGTTTAAAAAGTAGTAGCAGTAGTAGATAAAAGATTAAAAAAGACCCAGCGCGGTTAAAAATTAAACCCAAATTTTTGACCGTGTAACAGTAAAAAAAATTGTTTTAGAAATCTGGTTGACTATTCAAAATTTGGTTAAATGTGAACCGAGAAAACAGTCTATTCCCTAAGTGGTAAGCAAAACCGAATTGTGTTTATATGTAGATGGTATGCAAATTTCTTGCCATGAATCGATTAAAAATTCGGTTTTGGTTTAATTTCCCTTGAAATTTTTGTTATTTTCCTCTTGTCACTGATAACGCAAATGCCACGTCTTAATTTCCTGTCGTATAATTTAAATATGCTTGTCTATCCACTCGTACATTTGCAACGTTCTAAATTATGAATTCATTTTTTCGACGGCATTGGGCTGAGTGGATTAGAAAGTATCTCATGCAAAAAGTAAGCGGAAAATCAACATGAATTCGAATTTGAGCATGTTTCGAATTGTCATAAAGGATAATATTAAAATAGCAACAAAAAACTAATTGTCAATAATATCGGATGGACGTTTTATCGGAGACAACTGATGGTTTGTTCGGCTTTGTTTTCTAATTAAATTTCTAATTTTAAATGTATATGTATGTATATGACCAAACTAAATTCAGTTTCAAATACAAATCTTCTAAGTTTAAAAAATGAGAGCACATATGTTGGGTTTAGAAATTAAACAGTTCGGTTTAAATTTTAAACCCAAACATTTTCCTAATTTAAGAATATAAAAAAAATCTTAAATTTCATGCTCCTTCTGATGGGGATTGAACCCGGACAGCCTGGGTAGCCATGATACAAATTTTTAAAAGTGAAACCGCTCGCTCAATTCGTCGACCATAATTTATTTTTTGGAGTTTGTCTACTTTATAAAATTTAAATTTTCAGAGCAACTCAAATGCCAAACAAAAGTGAAACGAAAAACAAATAGATGAAAATATTTAAATTTTCTTTTATTTGAGACAGAAAGTAAGAAAGTATTTGTAAGATTGAAAATTTGAAAACATTTTTGTTATGTTAGCAAACTTCAAAAATGATCAGGCTGCCTCTCAGCCGTTTTACCTTCAAATTTTTGTATCATGCTTGGTAGCAATCAATTGTATCAAGCATCTTTGCACACTCAGCTACAGCCATGCATGCCTTTCAAAAAATGGGACTAATCCGGGATGACTCCGGGAGCAATCGCAAAGGAGCATGCGACTAATACCACGTTTGATCTCCTTATATGGAATGAACTGATCGCTTTTGTTCGAGCATGTCCTATGAAGAGACTAATTGTTCACCTTTATACCCGAACGGGTATGAAAAGCGACTAGTCACTTTTAAAAAATAAAAATAAAAATATGCACCAGCTGAGATTCGAACCGCGGTGATCAGTTTTCTTAGGCGAATACTCTCTCTGCGTGCCAACGCCGCACATGAAATTTCACTGAATAAGTGCGTACATATCATTAAATTGTTAATACTACCCGTTAGAGATGAGTTGGGGACTAATTGATCTCCAATTATACCCATAAGTAATGTGACCAACCGTACTTCTTTCGGAAGTACAGTACTTCTTTTTTTGCTCTTGTACTTCGTACTTCGAAGTACAGTCAAATGTGCTTCCTTGCGATATTTTGTACTTCAGGAGGAAGATCTTCTAACCAGTTGATTTTGCGTCAAAAAGTGTGATAGGGATTCGAAAATTGCCGCTAACTGATTTCAGAATCTCCCTCCAGGTCCTGTACTTCTTCGATCTTCTGGACGATCATCACATGGCGTGGGCGATAAATTCGTTCACACTATTAAAGTCGCCGGAGACCGATGGCATCATACCTTCGCAGCACCAAAGGGCTCTGAAGGTGTTGTTCAATTGGTTGAATCCTATGCAATTGGTTCACAGAAATTTGGATTTCTACATTAGATAACTAGGGTAATTCTCTAATCGTTCTCGAGTCGATGGCGAAGTTAGAGAACTACATTAGAATTCGATTCGAGAACGATTAGAAAGACAACGCAAATTCAAATAAATGTAAATAAGCAATATTCCAAATGAATGAATCATAATTTATTTTTAAGTTCAATTCATTCATTATTTATTTTATTGCGAATACATTTAATACAAATTTTCCGAAAAAAATCGTTTTATTTAATAAAGAAAAAAAAGCAGTTTGAAATTCACATTCGAATCCCATTAGAGATCAACAATAGAATTCGATTCGAGAATTAATATTTTCTCGAGTCGAGAACTATATCCCATTTTAGTTGAGATCGCTATGATTCTCGATAGTTTTTCGAGTCGTTCTCTAACGTTTGAGATTGTGGCTAATCCTCCAATCATTCTCTAATCGATAACTAACCTCAATGTTTGCTGGGTTGGATCCTATTTATGCGAACTGCGTGAGGACCGGGTACATCCCCAAGGGTTGGAGGGTAGTCAGTGTTGCGTTCATCCCGATGGCCGGAAAAGGCGCACATGTATTAGGTATTTTAGGCCTTCAGTCTCTCTTCGTTTTTGCTGAAAACGCTAGAGAGACTGAGAGACCTGTACATAAGAAACGCGATCCCTCGTTACTGTCAAGAGCTCAGTATGCTTATTGCAAGAAAAAGGCGGTGACTACCACCCTCCACACATTGGTAAAGTGGTCAGAGGAACCCTTAACTCATAAATATTATGCAGTAGGGGCCTTCTTCGATGTCGAGGGGGCCTTCAACAATGTCACTCCAGAGGCAATAATCAAGTATGTCGCGACGGAGTAGGGGAACGCCTGCACTCAGTGCAGAGTCATTAGGAGCACTCCACAAGGTGGTGTTCTCTCTCCCCTGCTCTGGATTGCGGTTGTAAACGACCTTCTAGAGAAACTAAAAAAAGTGGATTGTCGGGCGATCACCTAAGTAGATGATGTGGAACGATTTCTAGACACCCTTTTTGATCTGGCTCAAGGTTACCTGAACCAGGTAACTAGGTGGGCGATCAACGGTGGCTGTCGTGGAAGCCTAACATTGAGGAAAGGGTAAGGAAGGTGTCGATTGTCTTGTACTGTTGTCGCAGCACGATCTGATACAAAAATTAAAGAGTTGCCATCTGTTTGAAAATTGCAGCTTAAGTATATTGATAAGACAAAGTGAATATTGCAAAATGGCTGTCAAAAGAAAGAGGCTCAAGAAGGCTTACAGCCGAAAATATGTTTGCCTAAGATTGCCATCTGTTGGAAAATTTTAATTTAATTTAATTGATAAGATAAATTGAATAGTGCATTATGGGTATCAAAATGAAGAAGTTTAGGAAAGTTTACTGCCGAAAACATTTTTGAGGGTTGCCACCTGTTCGAGAAATTGTATTCAATTAAATTGATAAAGTAAATGAAATATTACTATACGGGTATCAAACAGCAAAAAAATATGTTTAAGGCGCAGTGAAGCGCGCCGGGTATTGTTTAATATATTCGCGCCACCTACTCTCTTATTTGTTTATTATCATTATGATTATGATTATCATTATAATTATCAATATGCACAAAAATATTAATTATATGATCAGTAAAATGACTCCGAAATATTAAAAATATGCTTTATATATGCCCCAAAACCTACTATACAATGTATATTTTCCAACGAAAATTTTTTCGTTTATCGCATAACAAGTTCGCAACACTCCTGGAAACTGTTGAACAGCTTTCGCTAAAAACGAACGCAAAGATTATTCTCTTTTGTTAAATTTTCATTGAATTTTTCAACCCCCAAAATCGATTTAGCACTAAACTTCACCATTGGAAAACAACACTCGAAATATTTTTACGAGTACATATCGCACACCGTCTTCAAAAGAGTCACAACTCAAAATAATACGTTCGTCAGAAAATGCGAAAAACTATTTCGTAGCACATGCTAATCATATGGGCAAGGGCAACTTTACCTTAGGTTTTTTAACAAAGTATAAATAAAAATTTGCTCCAGCTTTTGCTGAAAGGTAAATAAAAGCTCTGTGTACATTTTTAGTGTATAATTTCAAAAATGCCAAATTTTGAGTTGTGACTCTTTTGAAGACGGTGTGCGATATATTAAAATTTACAAATAACTGAACCTTTCGTTGTTTGTCAGCTTCCTCTTTTTTATCAATTTAAAAAACTTCAACAGAAACCCTGGCTATCTGCGCAAAGGTATAGGTATTATGGTTATTACCAAAATAATCATTTTTATGCTTTTCAGCAAAATATGTCTTTTGTGTAATAATATGCATTTGCATATTCGATATGCATTTGCATATTTTTGTCTTCTCTTATCATTACATCTCCGTGTATAAACAAAGCAGATATTGCATGTTCCCAAAGGCTTTACATTTTAAATTTCATAAATTGTTTTAATGATTTTTGATAAAATTTTAAAATCAAAACTTATCGAGGCACAAATTCTGTGCGTCTAGGAAAAATTATTTTCTGCTTTTTGTATATTTATAGAAACGTGGTAGATATTAAAACGTTTTTTATTTGACTTTGTTCAATTGACGTCACAAACTTGTTCTATTCTATTGGTGATAAGAATCGCCAAAAAAATTGTGAATTAATTTTCATTTCAAACTTATTCATAACATAATAGTTCATGATTTTAGTTAAATTGTCGTGGCAGTAGCTTTTTATAGAATGAACTACTCCTTTATATGTATGTGTAGGGTCTGTAGTCTAGCCGCTCACCCCCTCTAAAATGGAGGGAAATGCTTTTTATTGAAAAACACCAAAATATGACATACCAAATTAGGTATCCTCTATTTTCTGATGGTATTACCGACTTCCGGTTTCGATTTTTTTTTTAAATAAATTGTAATAAAAGGTCTGAAATTTTAAGAAAAAGCAATTGCTTAGGGTGCTTTCGTTTCTGCAAAAAATGTTGCCTTCTCATTGCCATCTTCTTAGTATTTGTACGTACAGGGCAATGAGATGGTAACATTTTACGGTAGAAATGAGAACACTATTAATTTTTATTCATGCGGTACAGTATTTCTATCCCACATAAAATTTAATTTTTCATTTACATACAAATTGTGGCCACCTCCTTAATGTAAACTAAATAAAATTCTACGTACAATAAAAATTGTGCGCACTCGGTTCAAGAAGAATGCATAAAATTCAAATAAAATTGATGTGCATATTCAAAATGTAAGTTAACTAAAAGGATGTGGCAGGAATTTCATAATTGCACTGCATACGTTACTACATATGAACTTACTTGGCAGTTGTTGTTGTTGTCACTTGAGTTCAGCATTTCCTTGCTTCTTCTATGCATGTACTATAATGTAAAGTTTTCGGTGCTTCAATTTCATCTCAGGCGAGTCTACTGCTTGGGTAATTTGTTGCATGCGAACCTACTACTAAAGGTCCTTGGTGATATGCAACATGCAATACATATAAACATATGTTTATGTATTTATGAATGTATTTTGGGTGTATGTATGTACATAAGTTGCATTCAAAGCGTATGCTTGTTTTGTTGAAGTATTATATGCATGCGTATTGGTACTAAAACCCACATATGGGTGTACATAAATATGTATAAATACTGAACATTCCTATATATGTATGTATGTATGTATATACATGCAGGCACAATAATATATAGTTTCATTAGACATTTTCTTCTGCTTCTTACTTCTACAAACCTTTGCAGGCTGTGATTGTTATGTGAGCTTTACTACTTGGCTGTTGGCTGGCTGGCTGGCTGCTACTTGCAAACATGGATGCATTATGGTTGCATGCTCGGGTGGACGCCAGAAAGTCCTTTTCGCCGCTGCCCCTGCATACCGCAGTAGCGTTCGCACGTTATTGAGTTATGTATGTGCGGCATGTATGTATGTGTGAATGTGAGGGTGAAAAGCGGCAGCGAACGAGGCCAAACAAGGAAAAATAGAAAAAAATCATTGGCTTGCAAAAACTACAAAAACTACAACAGCAACAATAACAGTATTGTACAAGTCAGTAAGTCATTGAAGCAGCCATATTCGGCTTAATAGTGTTGTTGGTGTTGTTGAAGAATGTATAAAAAACAAACAAAAAAAAACAAATGTAGACATGGTCGAAAGGAAAGAGAAAACCGGAAAGAAAACGGAGGAAAATGAGAAATAAAATGGAAAAAAATCGCGAATTTTTGATTATCCTTTTGAATTCGAGCTACAGTTGATGCATGAAAGCATGTTCTTCATCTCGACAATGGCTCCGACAACAACAACAACAACCACCACTTGCACCACTGCAACAACAAATGCCAACTACTCAACTATGTTGCATGAATTTCCGAGTTGTACAAGGCATAAGAGCGGCGCAAGCCAACCGGAATTATTGAAGGATTTGTTATTAGTGTTTGCAGTTTTGCTTTCAAGTTTGTTGTTGCGCATTTTGGCCTCCACATATCGACTTTGTTTGTTAATGCAATTTTTTAGACTTTCCTGCAAGCAAATTGGTAACGCATAGTTTGTCAATGCACGGCTGAGAGGCTGCCAGCCAGCTTCAGTCTTGCAAATTTCTTTATTTCGCTTCCTTTTTGCAAAGCTTATTATTATTTTTTTTTTGCAAATGCTCTTAATATTTATTGTTGTCTTCAATATCTGTGCATATGTACTATGAACTTATGTATGTATGTACATACATATATTTTCTTAAAGACTTAAAGCCCCTTACACAGAAATATTCAGGATGTTGCCCTAGACTACTCAAGCCGTTACAACAACATGTCGCTTCTTGAATAATACATTTTGATCATCGGTAGAAAATTCAAATTCAATTTACGCCAAACAAAATGATAATCCATCTATCATTCATCAGCAGTCATTGGCAAGAAGAAAAATTAAAACGCAGCGGTGGAGAAAAAGTGCGACAAAAAATTAGAGTAGATAAACAAGAAGTGGGTAGCAACACAAAAAAAAAAAACCGCAAATCGTACTTCGACATAAATATTTTCACGGTTGTACATATGCAAGTATGTATGTATACATTAAATTATAAATCTCCGGTGCTTTGACGAGCTGGTGTTCAATATCATTCTCGTTTGAGGTGACACTGGCGTACCTTGTTGCAAAACCCAGAAGATACTTACCACAGCTTCTGCTACAGCACACAGCACACACATGTATGTAGATATGTATATATGTAGATATATATGTAGATACCTTCAAGCGACAGTCAGTAATGATCTAAAGCTGGTGCACCTTCCCGCCTAGACCAGCTTGAATTGATGAGTGTGGGTGCTCGTACTGACTCTGTTGGTGCTCGATATTTTTATAACGAAAGAAATGAAAAAATGTGTGGCTGCGCTCTGATAAGAATTTTTATGGCAACTGTTTGAGGAAGCTCCCCGTACAAAGGAAATTGGGCGAATGTGTGCCTGCTGCGCCACTGCGCGAGGTGACGCGTGAATCGCACTCATCTGCGCTGAATTGGGGAGCAGTGCAACCATAGATTCCTCTTGCCTTGAAGCTTTCCCCATATTTTGCTCGGTTGCTGCACAGCAAATGTATAGATATATGTATTTAGAACATCGATATGAGTGTAAGTGTTAAGTATTGGTCATTACATTTAAACATATTTAGTCAAAATTAGTCAAAAATTATGACCAGTGTTGCCAGAATTTTTTCATCGATCCAGCTAAATAGACAAAAAAAAAGCTAAAAACAGTTGAATAAAAAATTGTCAAGGCTTAAAAAAGGTTAAAAGTATGCAAATGTTTATTCGTTTTTTCACAAAAAAATACAGCAAAATAGGTACAGATTTCTTACATCCCATAACAAGTTAAAGGCTATATGCATGATACCGAAAAGAAGGTAGTTTCAAGAAAAAACTTTTTAATTAAAATGCAGATTTTTGACAATTGCTCAATTGTAAAAAATTCTGGGCGGAGGCTGCTCTTCCGTGGAGCTGCTTGAGCTTGTGTTGTCTGCCTCGATAATACTCCCTTGGGGTGCGGGCATATCAGCTTTCTTGAAATAACTATTAAATAATAAATGTTAATTAATAAATTCGATAATTTATACCTTTATACCTTTCCATATTTCTGCAGTTTTGCAAATATTCAACAATCCCGCCGCCAAAAGAAAACTGTGCCAAAAGTATATTAGTGATGAACAGGGAACGGATTTTTAGGACCTGAAAACCTATAAAAAAAGGAAAAATAATAATAGCGAAATAGGCAGGAAAAGGCACTAGAAATCGCAATAAAGACAAAAGAAGACACTAAAGAAAGACAAAAACCGAAAAAGAAGCAAAAAATACACTTATTTTAGAAATGTTTATTTTACAAGTAAAAAGAGAAACTGTGAACTAGTTTCATTATGTGAAAAATTTCTACTTTGAATCTTTGATTATTTTCTCCTCTCGAGTTTTTAACTAACAAAACTTTAATCTCTATAGTTGTAGTAACATTGAACCACGAGATGCATTTTAAAATTTTCTGGCAGCATTTTTCATTCGATTTTCGTTCAAAAAGCCTTGAATGTACTAAACGTGCGATCGACGTGAGTTGATAAAAGTGGCGCCCAATTTAAATATGGAACGTTTAAAACTTTCATATTATCAAAAATAGGGGCTTTTCCTTGTCCTTTACAACGAAAGGCCAGTATACAGCTCTCAAGAAACGGTAAAAAAAGGAATTTTGACATCTGATACTTCACAGCCTGTTGCCATAACTCTTTCTTCAAGAAATAATGAAACGGGCATATATTTCTTTTGCAAACATGGATTGCCTTGTGCTCTTATTTCGCAAAAAAACTTTAGCAAAATACTCCAGCAAATTTTTTGAGAACTGCGTACTGCCTTAAAGAAATTTGACACAAGAAAATTTTTTAGTACGTCATTTTATATGGAGTTTTTGCTTTTCTGGAGGGCTGCATACTGGCCTTTAAGGTAGAAAAGGCAAAAAAGGCAACAAAGGCAATATCAAATGTGTATATATGGAATCAGAGAAAGCTAAATCGTGGACATTCTTAATCGAGTATACTCTTATAACTTTGTGAAGATTAATTGAGCCGGGTTTATTCGTATTTTTTAATTGGATTTTCCGAAATTTGGAAAAATCTAGAAAGGGCTTAAAGATTTTCAGAAAAAAGCAAAAAAAAGATAGCAGCTAAATTGGAATTTTTCTAGCTAAACGGCGAAAAAAGCTAAATCTTGCTGGAAAGTACTCAAATGGCAACACTGATTATGACCTTAAGCGAAAGCAAAGCTTCTCTCAAGTTTGTAATACGAGTAGTTACAGTTTTTACAATTTTGCAAATTTCTGTTTTAGTTATTCAAAATACGTTTCATAAAACGGACCCAAATTAACTATTTATTTTTCACTATAAAAACATAATGTATTTTAATATGAACACATATTAACTATATCCATTAACCAAAAAATATCGCCTAAACGCTTTTCTTCCACCAACATTGTTCTTAAGTTTGCATGTGCTGGCTGATAACATAAATTTTGTTTACAAAAAATGCGTTTGAAAAAGGTAAGGAAAGCAAAAAATGTTAATTTATCCTTATAATTTATATGTTTTAATTAATTTAAAAGATAAAAAAACCGAACTTAATTAAAGTTTTTGAATTATTTTTAAAAGGCATACAATTACTGTTTCTATTCGAATTTATACTAGTGCATTTTATATCAAAATTGCTCATCACTGGCGTCTAAATTTTGTCGGAAATTACCTCAGATATTGATCTAATTGATCGTGCAAAATCAATCAACTTTGATTGTGTCGTAAAGAGTTTCTGTCATCTTAATATATAAAAATTCCACGTCACTGTGTTCGTTTACGCTAATCTCCGAAACCACTTAACCGATTTCAATGAAATTTCGTGGATGAGTTTTGTTGGTTTCAACTTAAAAGATAAGAGAGGTTTCAACACGAGAACGACATTTTTTCAATGCTCCTCGCAACGTGCTTATCTTAATATATAAAAATCCTGTTCATTTACGCTAAACTCCAAAACTACTGAACCGATGGGAGATGTACAAGACCTGAAGTACAAAATATTGCACAGAAGCACATATCACTGTACTGCGAATTGCGAAGTAAAAGAGGTAAAAAACAAGTACTCTACTTCCGAAAGAAGTACGGTTGGTCACACTGCTCATAATGAACGTACTGGTGTATGGGGCAGAAGCATTTGATGAGGCGGCTCTATCTAAACTGCTATAGAGAGAAGATTGTTGTGTTAATAACCACGGATCAATGGGTCGTTAGTGAACGTGCAGCAAGGATGAGCCTCCCGTACAACCATCGGTACCGTAGCCGTAGCCTCGATTAAAATACATGATATATTAAGCAAATTATTCATGCAATATCTAAAGAGGATCTAAATACTCCATTACTAACATATACAGATTCAGCGACAAATCGAAGTGATGCTAAGACACCAACGAATCGTGACAGCAGACAACATCAGAGGTTCCAGAGATAGCAAATCGAAATGGTGCTTACGGCGACAGTGTGTAGTTTTACGCAGTCTTCCTGTTGATCCACGATCAGTGGAAGTGTTTAAATAGGGCAAATATGACCATAATTCAAATTATTCTTACTCACAGCCTTATACATGTGTATGTATAAGTACACTGTCATTTTGTAGGTATAAGCACATAACTACATACTACATAGCTGAAGCCACAGAGTTTAGTATCACCAGCAGTTTGGTGTATTTCTCAAATAGTTAACTTTGCTTTTGCTAAAAAATATCAGTGTGAATTACGAACGGAAGGCGAATATAAACTTACAGGGTGGGTTATCCTCCAGTTATTCGTATTTTTTTTTCTGCACTTCAATACCTTCAGGATCGACACAAAGCGTGTGAGCGCCAGAAAGCGAATACGTGTGTTGATGGATGGAATATAAAAACTTTGGAAAAATTCGTCATGCTTTTTTGCTCGTCATCCGCCTCATTGTTTACTAGCATATGTACATATGTGTGGATGTGAGTGTGCTTTTTAGAGCATGTGTGCGTGCGAAAAGTGAGGGGATGACTTATTTTCTATTTTTTTTTTATATTTTCCACCACCATTTTTTCTCATTTTTTGCCTCGCTTTTTTCTAGGGCAATATACCCTTCGGGGACGTTATTGCTATAGAGTGGTGCTTTTTTTTTTGCAAAAACTCGCACCTTCAACTTACATATTACCCTATGAGGAATGCGTTAGTGTAGTTGTATTGTAAGGAGTGCAAGAGCGTATCCTTCGTGAGAGCAGATGTGCCAGTGCGCGTGTCCAGCACTTCACTTGCTTCTTAACTCTACTCAGCAGCAGAACATGTCCGCTCGCCTATGTGAGTCGCTTCGAACCACTTGCCAAAGTTGAGTATGGCGTAACGAGGGGGTGGCAAATACACTTAGATTCCCTTCCACTTCTATTGTGGCTCTTTTACGACGAAACAGGCGTTGGCGTTGATATCGGTGTTAGCGTCGGCGTCTTCTTCAAGTTGCTTCGCACTTTTACGCTTTGTTGTTTGGTGCGGTCTTGGCAAAGTCGTCCGCGGACAGTAGCAGTCGAGCGTTGCGGCTGACTGGTGCGCCGCGTCTCAATTATCCGCCCATCTGAGCAAAATATCGTAGCGATTGCCTTACTGATTTACCGGTCCGTCCCGTCCATGCATTCATACTCGTCTGCATATCGCACTCGCGTCAAGTGATATAGAGTTAATTTTTCTTCGCGGCGAGAGCGCATGGAAATTCGCTGTAAAAATGTAAACGCATATATTTTTTTCGAGTTTAGTGTTTCGAGTAATCGCATCTCGGTAGCAGTTTTCCATTGATTGCTTCCTTGGAGTCTGTGGCAAACTTCTGTCATCACCCCTGCCACAGTTTCCAGCATTGATGGAGCCGTTGAAGAAGAAACGCAAAGACGCGCTCCCAAATTGTTTAGCGATTCAGTGGTGATAAGGCTCCACTGAAGAAGAAAAGGAATCTGTTCTGTTCGCATTGCGTACAATTCAAATTGAAATTTCATTCCTCAGCGTGAGGCGCATCCGAAAGGTTGTCGGCAGCTTTAAAAAAAAATACATTTGGGGATATTCATAAGAAGAAAAAATGATATTAAGACTGTTACAAATACATACATTCCTCTGGTGAGTGATGTAGTTAGTGAACTTAGTGCAGCATAACATAAAATTTGACTGAAAATATGAAATTAAAAAAAAAGACTTATTACTCGATAAATTTAATGGTGGCTAAAAATTATGTTTGAAAAATTTTTAAAATTTTTTAATACAATGCGATATTCATGAATTGTGCATTACAAATGGATTGTTATCATCTTAACAGACTTTTTGAAGTCCAAGGCATATTGAGCAGGTAGTAGCAGTAGTGCAGCTGATCTGATTTTTTGTTTGCAAATGATTTGGCCTATAAATTCTCAAAAATACATACATACATAGTAAATTTGTTTTTACAAAAATTCTGGATTTTTGGCGTTTGGAACGTTCGCCTAACTCAGAAGAACAAAAGTTGATTATTGAGCCTTGAAAATCAGGATGCAAACCAATTTACAATAAAGAAGATAGCACAAATTTAATGTTTTGAAATAAAATTTTTTCAATATTTTTAATACGTACATACATACATTTATGACTTATATACTACGAAAATTTTTTTTTTGACATTTTAAAGACTAGAGAAACAGAGAAACAACAAAATACTCGTCAGTGTTGTTTTTCTTCTAAAGCTACTTCCTGTTTCATATGCCTTGGTAAAGTCTAACACAATTTAGAGGTAAGTGCGAATATTCGGTTACTGGCAGAGTGAAAGTGAAAGCAGTTTTATTAACTGTATGAAAGAATTTAGAAATGTCTCCTTCGATCACATTAACTTCTATTAATTTTATGAGAACTAACTCTAAAATGTTCTTTAAATCAAATAAAATGTGTATTGAGTAATACTAAAAGTTACTGTGTACGAGTAGTAGCAAATAACTTCTCGCACAGTTTCTAAGCCGAGTTTCATTAACGTATTTATTAATTTAAAAATGAGAACTTTAAAATATGTACAAGACAATTGCATACGTTCCTGCATATCTTTCGAAAGTTAGAAATTATTTATTTATATGAACATTTTTTAAGATTGTGTATGAGTATCTGCATTTCGCACCCTAAATCAAAAACAGTCACAACTCAATTATTTTCAGATAAAACCGTTCACAGACCATATAGTAGTCCACTTGCAAAGTGTGCAATGTAAAATGTTTTCGATTTTTAGTTTTTGGTGGGTTACGTACCAGTATTTAAAGTAGTTCCATATCCACTAACAACACAGTGCAAAATCTTTGTATATTCTGAAAAAATAGCATCAAATGTTAACTTCTCTTGTAATAAACTTGTATAAACTTTGAAAAGTCTCCATCTTCTGATGAACTTTGAAAACTGCTTTAGGTTGTACAGACTGTTAATGTTATGTTATGTTATAATTTTATTAGGCTCTTTCTTATTTATCCAAATTTTCAAATAGTAAAAAAAGATTCAATTTAGATGTTATTTGTTTGTTGTACTAGTCGTTTTTTTAATTATGGCTTACTATTATAAGATCCCATAACGCCGTTTGCAACTGGACTACTCATATATCTAACGCCCCACAGTAGTCGGATAAGGCAAGCTTTACGCGAAAAAGGCCTACTTTTAAACTGTGATAAATTAACTGGAGTAAAGCCATTCTTATTCAGAAATGTCCAGCGAACTCAAAGCTGGTTACTATTTTTAATAATATGTGCTGAGGAAGCCGTTGAATCCATTTAATTCAACGAAATCGATCGTGGCTTGTTCTAACAGTTATGAGTTGATAGCTTTCTTAACAATTTTTTTATGGAAACTTTAAATTATAACAGTTATTGCTGGTTTAGTGTTACTTCTTAAAGATGGAGAATGATGATTTCATATGAAATATTACATAATAAAATTTTGTTGTCAAATTATGAATATCTTAATAACACGGATTATTGTTCAAGAAATATTTTTTTTCAAAAAGGTATAACTAATTTGTAGGGCCGAAAGTAATGCAAGTAGTCCTTTAAGGATGTATGAAGAGAATAGCCGCGAATACTCGCTCCAAAAAGAGTGGCTGCCATTTTTATTAAAAACGCCGCTTATTTTTCAAGAAATATTTTCTTCAAAATGGTATAACTAATGAGTAGAGCAGAGTAGGGTCTTCATTCCTTTACCAAAAAGTAATGCAAGGGGCCCGTTAAGGATCTACGAAAAGAAAAGCCGCGCATACTCGCGCCAAACAGAGTGGCGGCCACTTTTACTACACTAGTCTAACTTTAGCAGTTGTTCCAAATAACATAAAGTATATAAAACACTACGGATTAATGTAGTTTTTCTATATTTAGCATCATATTATTTATAATATGTGTCTTGGCAAGCCTAAAGTCAATTTTCAAAAACCGAAAATAACCAATCAAAATGGCATCCAAGAATTAAACAAATTATGAAATTTGGTATTTTGAGGTGCTTAAGTTCGCTTATTACAAATTTCAAAAAACTTTTTTGAAATTTGCTATTTAGAAGTTCGCATTCATAGCAACTTCCGAAGACTGTTACCGGAAGTTATCGTTACCGAATATTACGCCCTTCCTAACTGGACACATCTGTCATTCTTCTGTATCCAATATTTTTTGACGGATTTTGATGTGACGGTTTTTGATTAGGGTGCGATATGTATAAGCGAATATTGCTTCCTTGAATTTTCAGTTAAAATCGAATCAAAAACTAAATTATGGCATTCACAACTCCAAGCGTCATAACATAATAATAATAATAGATTGGCGCTTACACTTATGTTAGTGTTTGGCCAAGCTTCTCCTCCGATTTGTGCTGTGCGCCTTGATGTTGCCACACAGAGCGGAGGGACGTACAGTTTTACGCTGACTCCAAATGGCGATTGTATTTTTACGAGAAGCTGTTTTTCATGGCGGAAATACACTCGGAGGTTTGCCATTGCCTGCCGAGGGACGACCGCTATCAAGAAAAAACCTTTTTTCTATATTTTTTGCGATGGTGCTTTGACCCAGGCGTTGCGGAGTGGAAGCGCGCACTGCTTACCACTACACCACAGCGGCCGACAAGGGTCATAACATAATCAGCTTTAAAGTTCGAGTGGAAGTTTCTTTTTTTTTTGTATTGCCAAAGAAAATAGTAATTGGAAAATGGCATAAGAAAGAAATGAAACTTAAGTATTCGAAAGTATTTTTATTAAAAGCTAAAAACAAAAGTTTAGTCTTTTATAAGACCGTGTAGTAGAATAGATGGATCCTAACGATCAGTGCAAAACTATATGAAAAACTATACAAATTGGGCTCATAATATTTGAGTTAATAAAGAACCATTTAGGTAGTTGTTTGTTGTTGTTTTTGTCTTAAAATACAAAAGTTATGATTATCTCTAAATAATCTTCGTAAAAATTTCGCAAACTAAAAAATCAGTAAAATTTGTTTTGTTGTTAATGAAGACATAAAGGTCAAGTTTAATTTTTGACTTAATTTAGAAGACATAAACTCTTTTTAAAGGTTTCTACTAATAATAATTTGGCGAAATTTAACTAAACCCTTTAGTTCTATGAAAATTATTGTCGATGAACACTTTTTGAATGCATAGTCTAACGTCAAAACTAATTTTAATTAAAATCTTCGAAAATGTTCTGAACATGCCCTAATCCTATTTGAAATTTTTCCCATTAGCATTTTGTGAACACTGAAGGCATATTTTCTTTGCACTGAACCAAAAATCCATCTCTGGATCAAAGAAAAACTTTCCTTACTTTAAGGTCGAATATTCTTCCGAATGAGTAAAAATTCCCCCGAATGCGTAATTTTTCTTTGGAATGTGTAAAATCGTACACGAAAATATGGAACCGTGGATGTAATCTATCATTTTGAAGAAATGTTGGACATGAAAAGAGGATACAACTTCTTTAGTGCTGTTTCGTTCTCATTATTCTTCATTTCGATTGCTGTTTTTCTTCAATTAAGAGAAGTTTTTTTTTTGGGTGTGATCAGTGTCATTGCTTATACATGTTGGCTAAAATATGTCATATTTGTTCGGGTATTTTATGAAAAATTTAATTTTATTTGATTTCTGTGGTAAATTAGATTTTCCATTATTTATCAGTTTATCGACTTTATTAGTGAACTTACGTCTACAGTGGAAATAATTATAGACAAGCTTGCTGCTTCTTTGTGCAGTAGCTAGAATAGCGCAGAGGCCGCCGGAGAGGTTCGGATAGTGAAATAAAAGATTATTTTTCGAGCCGATTAAGTTAGTGAAAACCAATTTTTGTAAAAGGCGATTTGCCCGATTGCCGTTCTACAAAATCTAGAAAATTATGCCGTGCGGTTGCGGCAGCGCACAGTGTGATTTTGATTCGACAGAAGCAACATTTTGATATAAAACAAAAGGATTGTGAAAGCTAATGTTATTCCCTTTCACGGAAAAATATTATCATTGAGCCAAAATTATTGTTTAATTTTAAAAAAAGTTTGGCAAAATATTGTTCTTCGAAAAAACATGCAATATCCACCGCATTTGTTCCAAAAAAAAGTTTTTTTGTAAATTTTATTATACATACTAGGGTCATTCCATTGAAAAGAGGAAAACGACATAAATTTGAATATGCCCTAGTTATCTTTATTTCAGTAGTAACCTCTTTTTAAATGACTACGTTACATTAACCTGTGGCAACATATTAAAAAAATGAAAAGAAATTGTAATTTTTGTGTATGGAAACTTTTATTTCATGCATAATTACTTTACATCAGTCACAAGGAGATGTCCCACCAGTCACAAATTTAAATATTTTTTAAAATTTCTATGAAGGTTATATAAACGTCGTTTTTATTGAAAACAACAAACATCGTTCGTGAAGATTAAGTGGTTTTGCAAAAACTCATCTTTGATTGCACAAGGGTAAAATAGAGTTCATTCTAGTCACATTCATTCAAATGATAGTTACATAAAACTAAGAAATCATTTGGTATTTTTGTTAAAGCAATTTTATACATTAATTTTCGTTCTATGTTAAAAAATATCTTTCGTATGTTGTACAAGTTCCGACGACATAGTTAAAATTCATAATTGATCACATTCTGGAGTAAAATGTCAAAAGGTATGGCCCACTAATAAAATAGATTTTGAGACGAGAAACACGATTCGAGTATTTAGAAAAGGAAAAAAAATATTGAATGCCTCAATTTGAAAAATGCATTACATATTGCATTTCTTATGATTTGCATGCAGAGAATCATCTTTCACAGAATTTTATATCACTCAAACAACAAGCACGGTGTAGTCCTATTCAAGACTTTTAATTTGAGCTAAGGCCCTTTTAGAGCCAAATTATAACGATTCTGAAGTTAAGTTTCGAAATTTCATTCGACATTTTTGCAAATTTTTCTTCTAATCTCAGAGTAAAAACTCGTATAGCAGACTCAAAGTTTGGTTTAAAATTGTTATAACCTGGCTCTCAGAGAACGAAAACAATGTCTACTATACTTAATCTTCGCGAACGATGTTTGTTGTTTTCAATAAAAACGACGTTTATATAACCTTCATAAAAAATAAAAAATATTTAAAGTTGTGACTGGTGGGACATCTCCTTGTGACTGGTGTAATAAAGACAAAAATTGCAACTTCTTTTAATTTTGTTAATATTTTGCCACAGGTAAATGAAATGTAGTCATTTAAAAAGAGGTTACTACTGAAATAGAGATAATTAGGGCATACTCAAATTTATGTCGTTTTCGTCTTTTCAATGGAATGACTCTAGTATAATAAAATTTACAAAAAAACTTTTTTTGGAACAAATGCGGTGGAATTTGTACGTATCTTTTTTAAAGAACACTATTTTTGACCAATTTTTTTTTAAAGTCTAGGAGTAATGTGGCTCAATGCCTATATTTTTCCCTGAAAGGGAATTCCATTAGCTTTCAAATCCATTTTGTTTCATATCAAAAAGTTGCTTCTGTCGAAAGCGCTACGATTAATTAGCATGGAGTGTTCAAAAAGCACACTGTGCGGCGGTTACAAAGCGAGCGCTAACCGTTTGAACAGCGAGGACAGTTCACACCGTCAGTGTTGCCATTTTGGTGCTTTTGGAGCTAGATTTAGCTCTTTATTTTTCTAATTAGCTCCGAAAATCGGGTTTTAGCTCCTAGTTTTTTTTAGCTCTTTTCAAATTTATGAGCTGTAGTTAACACTACTAGTGTTTAGTTGTATTTGGTATACATAAGGCAAAACTTAAGTGTTGATAAAATGGAAAATTTCGAGATGCAGTGCATCCACCATAAAAACTTGGATCTAGGTTAAAGAATTCAAAAATGAATTGAAAGAAAATCCTTTTTCTGATAGCGCGGATTTTGTTTTGCCTTATTAATTTTACCTTTAAGGAGAGCTGGAAGTAAAACTTTCCAGAAAAATTTTGCGAAAAAATTACTCAATTCAAACGAAATATTTCTCTGGCAACACTGCACACCGTACCATCGCTTACAATGTTTTCCACTCAAATACTGCAATACAAATTCGGAGAAATAATGAAATTTGAAATTATGTGATGTCGAAGGTAAAGTTACAAGGTGTTACAGTGTAAATGAACTTTTTAAGTGACCTAGTAGAAGTCGTAGTTCACAAAACTGTTTCTGGAAAAACGAATATGGCACGTCCTTCACCTGCAAACCAATCTTTAGCTCCTTTAATTTTTTTTTAGCAACTTTGATTTTTAATATATCTTTGTAAAGAAGAATGTTGTAATTTTTTAATCAGTAAAGGCTTTTGCAAAAATAGGTTAGAATATGTGTAAAAAATTTGCTATCTGTACGAAAGTTGCAAAATTTTTTTACATTCAACTTTGGTAGATTTTTTTCTACAATTTTACAAAAAAGCATTTACATTTAAGTAATTTCCTGCAAAGAACGAGCAAAACAAGGAAACTGAAAAATTAAAGGAGCTAGAGATTGTTTTGTGTCGGGCCGAATAGGGCTTTTACGAATAAGTTAAGAATTTGAGGGTGTAGGGAAATTTTCAAACACATTTTTGTGAACTAATCGATCAGATCTACTACCTCTACTAAATCACTTAAAAATTTTGTGAAATTTTTGTGGTATTTGTATTACTAAAAAAACAAATGACAAAATTTCTGCAACAACTTTTATTAAAATTTTTTTGTTTTATTTTATTATTACTTTTTTCTCAAAAACTGTTTATGTACTGCCAATTCGTATGATAGATTCTACCTCATGTCGATTAATTGATTAATTGAGCGGTGAAAAATTTGGAAAAAAAACTTATAAAAAAACACTAGCGAAGAATATGGAAAACGATTCCACCAGGACATAGCCACTATAGAGAAGTGATATGACAGGAAATCAGTGCAAGCTATAGAAGAACTGAGTTTTTTTATTTTTCACTCATTTCTAATCCACTCATCGACATAAGGTAGAATCCATCAGACGAATTGGATTGTCATTAATACCTGGGTTTTTTTCTTCGGAAAAACTACGTCGAAATTCTTTAAACCAAAAATTTGAAATTTGGCATTTTTGTAATTTTTCGACGCTTTAACAGTTTTTTCTCAAAAAACTGGACGTGTTATAAAACTTTGTAAATGCTCTTCGAATCAGCATCAAAAAATCTATAATATGAAGTCGTCCTGTTTTTGAGATGAAGTGTGACTAAATTTTGTTGAACCGTGTTATTAAAGATTTAGTTGCATATTGCTAATATGTATACCACTCGTAAATACCCTTTTTTTTTTCTTTCGCACTTTACCGTAAACAAATCTTAACATCATTTATGTATTTATGTATGTAAGTGAAAATGGCATATAGTTTTTTGTATGAAACTTTGTTTTATATTTTGCGTCTTCTAGAAAACAAATATGTACATTAGAGTGCATCACCGTTTCCGGTTTTCCGCCGGGATTACAAAATGTATAATATTTTAAGACGTTCGCCAAAGTATTTCGGAAAAATATTAAGATTTAAGTGAGCTGGACCGATTTGAAAATACCCCTAAAAATGCAGTTTTTTATAAATAAAAATAGTTTCTTAAAGAACTTTTTGAAAAAAATCCCCTCAGCTGACAAAGCAGATAGGCTTAAAAAATCTGCATAAAAATATTTAAAAAACTTTTCAACGGAATCTTAATATGGGATTTTTGATGCAGTTTTTTTTACTTTTTTCAAAGATTGATTTACAAAAAACTTGAACAACTGGGCCAAAACTATTCTTATTTAGACTTATGGGATCCCGATAGAGAGATATTTTCACACTGTTTTTATTTCTGTCCAAAAAAAAGTCATTCGTATCCCATTTTTTATTTTTTTTTTTCAAATACCAACACATCTTAATCCAACTTTGAATTACGTTCGTTCACCCTACCTCTCTATTTCATCCTTTTAATGAGTTTGTTATCAAAGAAATAAAAAGAGAGAGAAAATACCTTTCCAATGGTACCTCTTAAGTCTAAATCGGAAGAGCTTAGGTTCAGTTATTCAAGTTTTTCTTATACCAATCTTTGAAAAAAGTTAAAAAACAGCATCAAAAATCTCATCATTACGATTCCGTTTAAGTTTTTTTTTAATTTTTTACAAATATTTTCATGCAATATTTTTTAAGCTTAAACCGTTTTGTCATTTGAGAGGATTTTAAAAAAAAAGAAGCTATTTTTATTCATGAAAAACTCCATTTTTGGAAGTATTATTTTCAAATCGGTCCAGCTCACTTAAATCTTAATATTTTTCGGAAATATTTTGGTGGACGTCTTAAAATATAATAGATTTTATAATTCTAATGGAAAAATAGTACCGATTTTTCTTTGTATGGGAAGCGATGCTGTCTAATATACACATATACAATCTCTCAGCAAATACACTTTTCACGCCTTTTTATTGGAAACTTAATATTCGATTTCAAGTTATATGTGTAGGTATATTTCTTCAACTAATAGTAACCAAAGTTAAAAGTTGTATATCTTGTATAAAAAATTCCCACTTGCACTACGTTTATCTAAACTAACCGAAATATTACAAAATAAATCGCTCGCTTCCGCCACGTCTTTTCGATTAAAGCTTTAATCGCGAAATACGCTCACAAATTCTTTGTAATTATACTCGTCGCATGGAAATACCCAAACACAGTACCGGCGGCGCCTTTGATAATTTGCATAAATTAGAATTTTAATTGTATGTACAACACGTCGACGACGCTGAACGGGCACAGTGTCCTTGTGACGTCACCGCTCGCAAGGCCAATCGAAATTAATCGACAAAAACTGAGTAATAATTACCACCATAGGAATTGAATGGAAATGAAACAGGCAGGAAGTAGAAGACAAAAATGCCGGTCGCCCAGTCAATGTTCCGCGAAAGCGCATAGAAACAAACAAAGCGATGAAAGGAAGAGATGAAATTTTTGCGCTCTAAAGCATCAACAACCACAACAACAACAACAAAAAAGTAAATTAAAATTACGCTGATGAGCGATGTGGCAGCGCAGCCTCGCTAACTTCATTATGCCCAAAGGTTGCCAGTCAGTCGCTTTCCCCATTTCGCACAACGACGCAGCGCGGCATTCCCATTCGAGTCGTCCTTGGCCCTGATTTACGGGCTGCTCTTGCTTCTGCTGCATCGGTGAGGGGCCTGCAGGGATACTGGCACTGTGTTTTTATATTTCTCATTCATTAACATAATTTTAATTTAGGTTAGTGACACAGCGCATTGCGTTCGTTGAACTGTTGGCTGGCTCGGCTGGCTCAGCTGGTTCAGCTGGCTCAGCAACGTCGATGATGAGGCTGGGGACGCATATACGGATGCGGCGCGTACGCGAGTGGTCGTGGCAGATGCGCTACGTTGCCGCACATTCTGATAGGTACTTATACTCGCACCTCACCGAATGACTGCAAGGATGTCGGAATGAGACGAAGTGGTATTTGTTTGATAAAAAAAAAACCATATTCGAAAATATCGTCGTTGTAGTTGTTCTGTTGTCCCGCTTTTCTCTGTCGATGTTTAATGTTATGTTAATGAGTCGCCAGCGGTGCGTTGGCTGGCACATTCAGTGGCATTTTGTGCGGCAATTACCTCTTTTCGATTCAGTTCGGCTGTCTCATTTGCATATCCCAAAAACGCTCGCAAACTGCATTGTATTTATGCAAATATAATTTTTTTTAGCTGTCGGGCAAAAATCCTTTCAGTTTCACTTAACGCTGCTTACCTGTGATTTTATTAAAACTTTTTTTCCTGTTTGTGTGTTTGCTGTAACTGTCAGTTGAGTGGTAGTATAGCACAGCTGCGTCAGCGATCGCGGATATTTAAAATTTCGCCTATTAATTTGCATAATTTTTGGCAGCTCGATTGGCATTTTTGAGTTGTAACATTTCGTTGTTCGTTTCAAAGTTGTTAGCTTATGTTGTTGTTTCTATTGTTAGCAGCATTTTCTGACAACGCTTGCAAATTTTATGCAAATTTAAGTGCGTTATTTGCAAATCATGTTTTTCAACCGATGTCAATTGATTGTATGGGCCTTTATACATACATACATACATATATAAATACAGATCAATAAACCTATATGTAACTGCGAGTTGCGTTCAGAAGTGCCAGAGTGCGTATAAACTGCAATACCCTAATTAATGAATTAAAACTTCGCTAACAAGGTTGCATTGTTGCGAAAAAAGAGCGGATGTAAAGTTGTATGTAACTTCTTCTTTAACCCCATCAAACACTTTCAGTAAATAAAATCTTATTTTTAAACAGCTAGCTATTAGTTTTTTTTTTACTTTTGAAAAATACCATAAAAATCTAGACATCTATTAATTGAGGTCCCATTTTTAATATTCTAACATTTGTTTGATAAGGTCAAGTAGGGAAATATTCATTGAATAAACCTGAAAATTTCATATATGTGGGATTTTAGACTCGCTGAAGCCGAATCCGAGATCTGTTAACCTCCATAATGTCAGGTTCGAGGTCATTTGAGGGTCAATTAGGAAAAAAAATTTATTCAATAAAAATTAATTTTATTTTTTTGTTTTTGTTGTCGCTAAATCCAAATATGGGGGTCCCTTGATTCCTTAAGGTCATCTAGAAGTTATGCCAAGGTCATCCCAAGGTCAATTTCAGAACAATTTTATTGAATTTTCAGGTACTTGACCTTCAACTGACCACGAACCTGACGTTATAGAGGCTAACGGACCTCGGATTCGCATTCAGCGTGTCGAATAACATGGTGATATGTAGGTTTGGTTTAATATGCATACAGTTTTTTTTTGTAAACCTGTGTTGTTTTACGAAATTACGGAAAAAAATGTGTGAAGTAATGAAAATTCTTAAAATTTTTGGGAACTTTTTTTAGAACTACCTTTAAGAAATCGTACAGAAATTTATTAAGGAGTTAGTATCAACCATTTCCTATGATTGTCTTTGAAAATTGGTAAATAAATTGTTACAGAATTCGGAAAAACTTCCAATAATCTTAAAGATTTGGGGGACTTTGCTTTGTAGGGTATATGTATATACATTAGACTGCATCACCAAAAAAAGTTGCGTTTTTCCATTTCGGAAAAATATTAAGATTTATGCGAGCTGGACCGATTTGAAAATACCTCCAAAAGTGGAGTTTTTTATGAATAAAAATGGTTTATTAAAGAACTTAAAAAAAAGTCCCCTCAGCTGACAAAGCAGATTAGGCTTAAAAAATCTGCATAAAAATATTTAAAAAACTTTTCAACGGAATCTTAACAATGGGATTTTTGATGCAGTTTTTTTACTTTTTTCAAAGATTGATTTACGAAAAACTTAAATAACTGGGCCAGAACTATTCTTATTTAGACTTATGGGATCTCGGTAGAAAGGTTCGTAAGAGTTTAGATTCTGTTATTTAAGTTTTTCTTATACCAATCTTTGAAAAAAGTTAAAAAACCGCATTAAAAATCTCATTCAATTCAAAATTGTTTTTTATGCAAATTTTAGAAGCTAAACAGTTTTGTCATTTGAGGGGATTTTTTCAAAAAAAAAATCTTTAAGAAACAATATTTATTCATAAAAAACTCATTTTTTGGAGGTATTTTCAAATCGGTCCAGCTCGGTAAAATCTTAATATTTTTCCGAATATTTTGGTGGACGTCTTAAAATATAATCGATTTTATAATTCCAATAGAAAAACATTACCGATTCTTTTTCGTATGGGGAGTGATGCAGTCTAATATACATACATACCTACATATGTATATACTATGTATAACCGCTCCTAGGGAGGTTGCAATGTCAGAGATTTGAAATCTCGAACGATAAACGACTATAAATATAATAAGTGGAGCGAAGGGACGCTTGATATGTACTAGGAATGTTAATCCCGGGAGCCCGGCCTTTTTAAGGTCCCAAAAATCCCGATATTATTGGCAAAAAATACCGGGATTTTCAGGATTTGTAATTTGCACTGAAGGCAATAATAGAAACTCATTTGATTGACCAGTATGGGCTATATTTCATTTTTTTATTTAATAATTAATATTATTTTATAAATGTCTAGCTCATTATATGTACATATAACACTGCGCGATAGTAAATTTTAAACACAAATATCAATATATTCGCGAAACCATGGGACAAATATAGTAAAATTGCGCTTTCAGTTTTTCACTCTGAATTCAGTAATTCAAAATTTATTTAAAAAATACAGACAAATGTGCTTAGAGGAGAAGTATGGATACCAAATTAAAGAGGAAATTCTATAGAATTTAGAGATATTCATGTTTTTGGTGCAGAAAGACTGGTAAGTTTTTAATATCCTTCTAAATTTATCAGCTCAAAATATTACCTGTTCGTCCCTGTAAATACAAAAAATTTTATCTTTTTTATTTCTAAAGAAATTCGCTCTTGCATTTGGTACCCATATTTTTATTCTACATTGCATTGCATTTTTTAAATAATTTTTGGAATTAATCCAATCTATGTAATTAAAAAGTCCTCTAAAATAAATCCTGACGTCGTAGAGAAAAAATAAAAACGTATTTTTAAATAAAAAAGTACCTATCGAATCCATTTATTTATTATTTATTTTATGGTATGAGAGCTTCTCTTAACAATATAGAAGCAATTTTTTCGATTTAAGTTGTTGAAAAGTAATGAATATCTAAATCTCGGGACTAACCCCGTGATTCCGGTATTGTGATAACGATTGAATAAGCTGAAAAATTAACATCCCTAATATTTACCTACATATCTGTTTCTTGGGTTTTCAATAAACTTTGCTCATGTCTATACAAATTTTGTTTAAAAAGAAAATCTACGAGTAAAAGTCACAAAATAAGCATAACCAGTGGTAAGATTTTGGTGTTAACAAACTTGAATGATCAGGAACATTATCAAGTAAAGGCTCTTAGCCCTATAGAGGTCAAATTGAATCGCATCATATCCTTTCCTACAACACATAAAAGTGTGTACTTATTTATTTATTTGCATAATAATTTTGGCTCAAGAGGTCTAAAACTCCTACAAATATGTATGTATCTGCGGAAAGCTCTGTGGCGCTAGGCGTATGGGCAGACTAATGAACGCATGCTCCTTACTTTACTATTCCATTTTTCCAACAAATGCGTACAAAATCCTTTCAACTTCTAGATTTTTTTATACATATGTATGTCGAGTGTACATATTTGATGTTTGGTGTAGATTCTACACTGTACAATGTAGAAATACAAACAACTATGGTTTACATGACATGCTTCTGTGTGAGTGTGTGTGAAACATTTCTCTCGCGAGGGTGGGTTGAGGAGCCCATACACTGAGCGTCAGCAGGGATGAGCGACTATTATCCTTGACTGAGCGCTACTAGGTATGCGATTGAATTCAAACGAAACATACATACACCCACGCACTTATACATACGTACATGTGCAAACCCTGCAGAAAATCTGACTTGCTCAGAACTAGCGTAGAACTAGACCTTTTTGCGACATTACTAGTTCTAGCCAAGCAATGGTTTCAACTGTCCAGTTTTATACGGCGATGTCATTGGCGGTGGCAATTGTCGCCCAGTGCATTAGTTTACAACCAGTTTTTAACCGGTTCCGTTTTGGACAGTTTTTTGTTTTATAAGAAAACGTTTTTAAGATTCGATTTTTGAATATTTTTTTCGTTTTTTCTTATCCTTTACAGATTCCATGTTTGTTACATATTTTATAAAAAAAAAACAAAAATTACGCAACAATTTAAGTTCTTTAAAGTTGAAAATGCACAACTGCCTCTACCGCGATTTGAGCTCGCGACCAACGCTGGTCGAGTCGGAGGTCTTCTCGCTGAGCTACTTTCGTATTGTACGAGTAGTGAGCATTTGCACATTTACACTGCAAGTTTCAACTGTCCCGCTCTGCATTCCTTTTGCACTAGTTCCGAGATAGTTCTGAGATATGTATGTAGTTCGGAACTAGCGCTTTGTCAGACTGTCTCTAAATTTTACTGCTGGGATTATTTTCTATGCTTGTGCAGATATATGTATGAATATATGTACATATGTATGTACATAAGGATATGCAGATATTTGTACGAGTCCACATATGTATGAATGCAGCCATCGCTGTGGAAATGTTTCCAAATATTCGTTAGCGCGTGTCGCATGTGGGTATGTGCTTTGTTGGCTTAAGGATGTGTGCGTGTGTGTGTAAAATTCGTACGCGCAGTTGAATACAAAACTATGTATGCATTGTACATACAATCATACGTCATGTAATCCTTTATGTTGCTTATTCCGCCATCCTCCTACTTGTACAACTGCGGCGGCAACAGTGCTTTACATCATTTTCAGTCGCATACCGCGCAAAATTTCCATTTTTTTTCTTCATTCTGCAATGCTCAAACGTATCTACATAAATACATACATACATACATATGTGGATAGCAGACATTTTGATTTGAATTGAATTTTTACATACTTTACCTCGTTTTTTTGCTGTATGTTGTTTTTTCGTGCTTGAATCTATATCTGGGTACATTTGTATGTATCCTTGAGCGCATGTTTGTGTGAGTGCGTAGGTACTTTGTGCCATCTTTGAAATCCTTTTACTAGCTTCTCTACCAAGTCTACTGACACGTTTGCTTCGCTCTTCGATCGAGATCTTCTCCACTCCACTTGAACGCCAATAGGAGGAATGCTGATGTAACGGTAGCGTTGGCGTCTGGTTGAGTGTATCGTAGAACCATGTTTGCCATACGAACGACAACCAATTTTCAAATATTTTTCCATACATATACATACTTGCATATGGTTTTGCATTTTGTAGATATCAGAAATCAACGCTAACATTAGGTTCTTGGCATGATTTTATTCTGAGCTTTGGTTTAACTGTCGTCGAATAAAGTTCGTAGTATACACACACACACATACATATACATACATTCGATAAAAAATTAATAAATAATAAAATGCGTTCCTACTTTAAGCTCAGTATTTTAGCTTTAAATGATGTCCTCCAATGTGTGCATTAGTATGGCCCTTAGTTATATGGAGAAAAATAAAAGTGTTTGGATTCTCGGTCTCACCCCCTAGAAATGTGTGAATAGCCTAAAGACTAAACTATACAAAGTTCTAGATCAACCAAAAAAGATTTAGAGATGGCTCGAAGCGCTCAAAGTTTCCCATGTATTTGATATGGCAAATAAAAAAAAAAAAAAATTTCGTAGGAATGGTATAGAATCCTTGAAAATCAATATTTTTCAATCGCCAAACCCTTTTTCTCTTCTTCTTCAGGAGACTCCCAAAAACAATAACCTCCTGCAGAGAAACAGGAACATGGGAAACTTTGAGCACTTTGAGCCACCTCTAAATCTTTTTTGATCGATCTAAAACTTTGTATAGTCTTTGTATAGTTTAGTCTTTAGGCTATTCACACATTTCTAGAGGGTGAGACTGATAATCCGAGCTCTTTTCGAAGTAATAAGGGCCACCCTAGTGTGCATATCTTCGTTTAAAGTACAAAACTGCGTATCAAGAGAATGCAAAACCTAGTGCAAGAGAGAGTAAAACGCTGGTTATACTTACATTGGAGTGCAGGACATAGACAAGCAGCGCATGTAAAGCAGGGGTGCAGTTATGCTCCACATAGAGCGTATAATTTCCCAGAATCAGATATGCAGTGTAATCAGTTAGTCTGTACAGGATTTAGCTAGGAAGATATAATCTAAGAATGCGTATTCATAACCTAAATGAAGTCAGCATTAAAGAGAGTTTCTGCTTTTTTTCATAATTTTCACTGGGATAGCAGCAACTTACTTTATAAACGACTTTATTTCAACTATGAATATGCCCCAAAGTATATACCTCTCAGTAAAGCTGATGGCTTTTGGAGCAGGTTAAGGGTAAATACTTAAAGGAAATGAGAGTGGCGCTGTTATGCCCTGTCATGCGCTACGTCGGGTAATCGCTTGTATGCAAAACTCATTAAACCGATTTGATAAGTGGCAGTACTCCTGCCATGCGCTGCACTACCGTTTTACACCTGTGTTATTTCAAAATGATTCTGTCTATTATAGCTAATCATCTCTACCTTTTATATCTAAATATTGACACTTTGATATGAATAGATGGGGCTTGCTGTCAGAAGCTTCCGGTGAGCAAATCTCATTTTTGGCACAAATGTCAGTTACGAGGTTTTGCAGAACCACAATATGGAAGTTTGTACTTTAAGCGACAGTACATAGATATATACTTTACGTTTATATATGTATGTATGTATGCTTTCAATTTGCATTATATATATATATCTACTATTGTATGTTAAAGTATACGTCTAAAACCGTCCTATTCGCTTGTATGTATTCAATGCACAATTTCCATTTGTGCATCTACTTAGCAAGCTGTTCGATACTCCATGTCCTCACTAGACATGAAGAGCTTGTTAAGGGGATTTCAGGAAAAGTTAATAAAATGCATATTTGCCAAATAGTTTTCAACCCCTGCGGGCTGCTGCTAACACAGTTAGTGTGACTTTGCATGCTATCCTTCAAGCTTATAAATATTTGCATATTTTTTGCAGCCCCTAAGCTGGAGATACATACGCAAGGACGCAGTGGATTTTTTAATGTTCTAATCCTTGCAAATTGTTTCTTTTTTATGAGCGCAATACTCGTTCGTTCTCAAATTTGCAATGCACTTATACAATCACAAAATGAAATATGCAAATTAGTGGTTGTTATTGAAATATTGGCTGTGGAATGCTTGTTCTACTGTTTGCCAAAATGTGTCAGTGTGTATGGAAAGTACAATTTTTACATTTTCGTTTTCAACTCTCAAATACAATCAAAAATGACTTCGAAAATTTCCTACATATAAACAAACCTACTCGCAAAATAGGTAATCACCTTACGTGGTTATCCATGTTTTTTTCAGTTTTTAGTACACAAATTGTCATCATGACCAATGTCATCTACTAGTAAAGCACAAAACGAACACCTCTGACGACGCATTACGCTGTCAGTTGCAAAATAACGTGCCTCCGAAGTTATTTCCAAGCGCAGAACTACTCAGAGCGACTGCTCAACGTAACTTACTTTGTAAAGCGGCTCAGGAGTATGTCTGATACCAAAGGTACATTTTAAATTTCTACTTACATAAGGCAGCCATGCCGTTGTTAATGTAAGGTAGATTCGGCAGTGCAGCAACTTATACTCTTCACCCGGCGGTCCTTACTAGGGATGGCACCGATTAATCAGTTGATTAAATTAATCGATTCTTTTTGTCCAATTCACAATTTAATTGCATCGCAGTTTTGTGTCCCATTAATCGATTAATTGTAAAATAATCGTTAAAATATTTTCATGAAATATATTTCACCTGCAGATAAAATTCATAACAATATTATCTGTGTTATATGCCATGACGGAATTATACCAGGTGAAGTAATTAGAGCGATCAGAAAGATTTGGACACTGCCTTATTTGAAAAAGTGCCTTTAAAAGTTTCCAATTTGCCGAGCAGTTAGAAAAGTCATAGTGACACTAATACATTCAAGTAAGTACTCACCTTTTTGATCTACGTTACTGCTGCATTAGCGTCACATCCCACGATGAGTTGCAGTTTGTGTCTGCCACAATAGTCCACTAGTCCCTGTAGTGGTAGAAACTCGTTATCTCTGGAGTCGCCGGGGAGGTACGCTGAGCAAATGACTAGCTCTTGCGTGTTTTCTCCGAGAGATAGGCTCACCTTCACTGCAATCTGGTCCTTATTGGTAAATTCTGGAATGAGAAAGGCGTTGACATGATTAGTTATCATCACGCAGGCTCTAGGCCGTCCTTCGTTGAAGGAGTCATAGTATAGCTTACCTGGTAGTCCCTTTATCTGGTTCCCATAAATGTACGGCTCCTGAATAAAGGCGATGTCAAGGTGATCCTCATAAAACGTCTATGCCAGGGCCGCTGAAGCCGCCTTGGCATGTTGTAAGTTTATTTGGATGCACCTTACTACCATATTAGTTTTTCGAGTCGTCCGGCTGGTTACTTTTCCTCATCCACTTCGGGAGCTTCGTCCCATGTAAGCGGCGAGTCGAGTGTGGACCCTTGCCGGTGTTGGTTGGGCGGGTATGGGAAGTGTTACCTTTGCCCGCCTTGGGTGTACGTGTCGCCTCGAGTTTAGTAGAGCGGTCACAGGTGGTGTTGCCTTTGCCTGATCCGATATACTAATATTATACCCAATTTGAACTTTGAAGCTGGTGATTACACAAAAATTATTATTTCGGAGAGAGTTATTAGCATAACGAACGAAGAACTCATAAACAAACTTTGTCTTCCTGACAACACTGTGCCGAAATGGTCCTTTACTATCTATCCATGCTCGAGCTTGCAACAGCGACGCATTATAAGAGCAACTTTACTCTCTAGACAAGCTCTGCCAAATTTTCAAATCAAGTCCTAATTTGTGCATATTTTTACCGAAAGTGACGATTAAGATCAAATAAGCCGGTCCTACATATGGTGGGTTGGTTGGGTGGGGCTGGTGGAGGAGCCCTGAATGCAGCCACCTCCGCGTGGTGGGCTCTGGGTCGCCTGGCTTGCAAATCTCGCCAGGTGAGCAAAGAGTTGCATAACAGCTAAATTATCTGAGCTTTGAAGTCAATATAGGCAAACCACAGACCTGCTAGGGCCATAATGCTGAAATTTCGCGACTTTAATTTAAATTTTTATTCATGTAAACATTTTCTAAACCAAAAATGTGGTCACCTTGGATAATGTAATCTGAGCATCGTAATCAATGAAAATATTGGTCCGTAGTCATAGAGAAGTTAGAAAAAGGTTTTTACGTTTAAAATTGTGTTTTATTGTAATCACCTTTTTAACTCATTGTGAACTTAAAATGCATTTTATGGCAAAAACAGAATATCAACTTTAAAATGAGGAGAACGCGCTTTTAAAATGGTAAAGTAAGGTTATAAGTTTTGTTTTGTTGTTGTAGTAGTAAACGCAATAGCACCCAGGTTCGGCTCACACTCCGAGCGATTCTAAACAATTTTTTTTATTTTATATTTTTATTTTAACATAAACATTATTTCATTTTATTTTATTAAATTTTGTTTTATTTTTTTTTTGTTTATGGTATTTCATATAATTATTTCGTTATTAATCAAATTTTTTGGAGTTTAATTTTAATTGAAAAGGCCACAACAACTTTAATTAAAGAGCAAAAATTTAAATAATATTTAAAAGATAAGTGCATTGGTGTCGTCGGCTTTTGTCGACTACACGTACGCTACACCAACTCGTTGTCGGCTATGCTTGATGAAAATCAAAAAATTTTGATATTTGAATTTGATTACTGTTTATTTGACCGTCTCGCGTTATGCTTGATAAATAAAAGTTGCGTTCCCCAACTTTTCTGGGCTAAAACCTGTAAAACTGTCAAAAGGCAATAGAAGCCAGAGAGCCGAGTACGGGAACGCTTTCAGGCAAATTCCTGTAAATTCTTGCAACTTCTTGCGAGTTAGGGAACACAACTAAAATTATAGTTTACAAAACTAAAACCTCCCTATTATAATTGCCATTCGTACTGTCATCAGGTATGTAATTTGATAATAGAAATCGCTGCATCTTTTAGGCGCATCAATATTACATAGTTCCATCCCGAGCTAATAAGAGGAAGGTAATAATAATAAAAATGAGCTCACTGAGCTCGAGCACCCCCCTGCCCCTACCTGGCTACGCCCATGATACTGCGTATTCACAATACAAAGTGGCGATTGACACGTTTATTTGAACGTTTGCGGGCAAGACACGAGCGAACCTCACTCACACATACGCAATGCTTGACGTATTTATTTGATTGTCTCCGTGGCGCTTAACGATAATAACGCGATAGTTTTCCGGGAAATTTCTTAACGATACTATCGCGATAGGATCGAAATCGATGATGCGACCATATATGTATAGTTTCCCATCTGTAATAAGTGTGAATAACTTAGTGAGATGGGAGACCAGGATGTTTGCATGTTTTTTTTTGTATATAAAAACCAATTTATTTTATCAGAAAGTAGTTGATAGACACTATGGCCAATGGTAACCATCAGTTAGGAACTGTACAGTAAACGACAGCTACAGTCCCTGCATACTTGAAGAGTCCGTAAGACATACTTTGAAGTGCCATCAAATTACAACTTAAGAAAGTTTTATTATATGGCAATTGAGAAGTGCTTGTGCGAAAACCTCATAAATGTCTCAAAAGAAATTTTTGCACATGCAGCAGCGCATAGCATGCATTTAGGCGCTTGGTGTTATTAGTCCCGCCTAAACAAGTATGTTACCAAAAGAGCTGAAAGTGATAATAGGGATAACGGATACTGATTTCAATATTCCAGGACATAAATACATACATACAAGTGAAGTTAAATAAACACTTGTAAAAATATAATTAATAGTTGGAAAGAGAGACTAAAAGACATAAACAGACGGCAGCGTTGATCCGGATCAACTCGGGAATTAACTGCAGTTGATGCGGATTAAGACCGAGTTAATCAGGATCAACATTGCCGTCTGTTTAAGCTTTTAGAGAACATAAATATCACATTTTTCTGCTAATATTGAACATGAAAATCTCTTAAAATATGAACATCGTTATTTTCAAATTAGTTACACTCAATTGTTTTTCATGCGCAACTTAACAATATACAGAGTCACATGTACGGCTACAAGCAACACAACTAGTACTTAGTGAATATTTTTTAACTTTACCTTATGGCATTTGTTTTTCACCGCAAAACGTTCCTTCTCATTGCCCTCTTCGCACAAATACTAAGGAGAGGGCAATGAAAAGGTAACATTTTTGTAGAGAAGAAAACGCCATTTTCTGCTGCCAGTTGTCCACCTTAATGATTTTCTTCTACTGCGAAACTCTCAGGAAGTAGAAATGCGACTGCAAATAAATTGTAATCCGTAATTCAGTTTCAATTTTGGCATATTCACAATTCTCACGTAATCTTGCTTTTATCTAAACATGCGTCTTAGTTCTGCTAAGAAAAAAAAAACGGTATATCTACGTAAATCTTTAAACTTTTTCCATACCCAACTGCTCACTATTGTGAACTTGTGTAGTGAAAATTTCAATTATCCTTGCAGTGAACGAAGTCGCGTTTGGTAAATTTACAAGCGACCATTTTGGCAAAACACATTTGAGTTTTCAAGCTGTAAGTATAAAATAAAATGGAATAGAATAAAATGAAAATATTAAGCATAAAATATGTAGCCTACTTACAGTGGCGAGCGCGCGACCGAATATTTGTAGGAAAATGCTGCTTTACTACGTCATCCGCCTGCAATTTTGCCTTGCTTGCCAATGTTGTCAGCTTTGCCGCAACTCACTCTATCCCTTCGTTTATATACCCTGGCACTTATGCGCGCGAATCCAATTCACAGCCATCGTGGCAGATTTACTGCATATTGGCTTGTTGTCAAAAGCACACCGAAACCAGGCAAACATTTGCTATGAGCAGGAGCAAAGCACCGTACTCACTGTTATGCGCTAGGATGGTGAAGGACTCGCGGCAAAAAGTATGTGCGTGTCTATATAAGCGCGTACGTACATACATATGTATAAATGTATGTACATTAAGGTGAAGCTCCATTGAATGGAAGAGAAAAAATCGTCGAACCGAATTTCAATACCTACAGATGGTTAGAAATGTTTGGTTTTTAGTCCGAAATAGTCAGAAGTTGTTTCCGTACACACATTTGTAATATCTTCAGCACGGTTTTCCGGACTAAACCTGACTATTTCTGACTAAATTCAGGAGTACCTACTGGAGCAGGCTAAATATGTTGAAATCACCTACAGTTCCAAATGTACCCGACCTGATTTATAAATGGGTAATTTCCAAACATTTGTAGTCACCCAGTTGTAAATAATTTTATGGTGGTAAAACCCAAAAGAAAAGACAAAATAGCATTATACGATCCAAATAATAAAGCAGCAACGAAACTGTTTTTTATCACTGTAAGCTGCTTTGATTTCGTTTGCGGACGGTTTTCCTTTGAACCAAAATGTTAAACATATTGCTGTTTGTTGTTTTAACTATGCTATTTTTGCTTGAAAAATATTATCAGCATAAGCGTTACTTTCTATTAAAATATTGTCTCTCAGAATTTTCCAGAATGTCACTTTTTTCTAATTTTGCCATTAACTGGCTAACCAGAATGGCGAGGCTATGGTATGTAGCAAGAGCTGTCGAAAGTTAAAATATTCTAAATGCTCTAAACTGCCCACAATATGTAGCTGTGGTTGTAGTGTATTATTGCTGATGTAGCTGATGCATGGAGCTAGCAAAATAGTTTATAGCTGTGGTACTACATTCTAGTTAGCCAGTAATTTAACTCGTTTTGCTTGCTAAATATGCATTGCAATTAAGAACCGAAAGAAGTTATTAATAGGATAACATAAATGACATAAATAAATTAATAAAAGTAATTACTATGTGTTTTTAAGTGAGTTTATCAACGCAGTATGGTAAGTACGGCTAAATATTTCCAGAATGTTAATCAGTATTTTATGACAAAAAAACAACACTAAAAATAAAACAATTGCCAATAAACGTTAATTGTTTAAGGAGTTTTAATGATTTCGTTATGAAAATTTCTAAACTGTCAAGTGACTTGGTCTTTCCATCCCAGTGGGGGCCTTCATCTTCCTCTGCTACCAGGTTTCGAGTTGAATACTTTCAGAGTTGGAGCGTCGGTGTCCATTCGAACGACATGACCAAGCCAGTAGAGCGCTGTATCTTAATTCGCTGCCCTATGTCCATATCGTTGTAAAGCTCATACACTGAGAAAAAAAAAACGCGTCGTAAGAATAATTTTTTTTATTTTATAACCGTTTAAAAATGATCGAATTTAAATGAAGTGAAAAGTGTTAACAAAATGGATTTTTCCATTATACATGGAAATATTCAATTCAAATACGCGCGTATTAAAATAAAGCATTTTTCACTACACAGAGCCTCTGTGACAGAGGGTGTTTTGCGCGTCTCGGATGCTTTTTCATATGTAATTAAGAAAGTATATGTATACATACGGTGCCCATATTTATGAGAGCCGAATACGGGACAAAATATAGTTTTTCAAATTTTTTCCACAACAGCTTACAGATCTTAAAGCCTTATTCAATGATACTAGATGTATTAGCCCTGAGACAGCATTTTTTTAGTAATATCACAAATTTGTAGGATAATTTACTCGAGATTTTTACCCCATAAAATTTGTTTAAAAAACTCGTTAAATTTAGGTCGTTAAGGCTTACCATTAATTTATGGCATTTTTTTTTTTGTTGACAGTGTTATCATATACCAACATTATTTAAAACTCGTTCATAGGCATGCCATTTTAATGACCTGTTGAGGCGCCGAAACACCGAATACGGGACATATACAGGACATTAAAAGAAATACAGAACATTTTGCGTCCCGTATAAAATAAATAAATTACCAGGACAATGGGCCAAAAAAGAGGACTGTCCCGTATAATACAGGACGGATGGTCACCGTATGTATACAAAGCACCCTGCAGAAAAAAAATATCAATTGATAAAAAATAACCTACTTGTAGTTAGCTGTTTTGCGGGATTTCTATAAAATATATAACTTGTGCTTAGCTACAAAAAGCTAATTTGAAAAAGCTAATTTAAATCAGGCCCTTTTAATAAATATTCATATCAAGTCAGCAGCGTTCACGAACTACTATGTGTCCTCAATAGTGACGCGTCCCATCCGTCACAAAATACTGTCCCACCTATCACTAGCTAAAAGTTTTGTTTTTCATATAAATATAATAATGCCATCAAAGCATAAAATGGACCGTAACATTCTATTAGCTACATTCGAGTAAGCCGCTATGCTTGAAATATTTTGATATTCATATTTAGCTAAAAAAAAAAATCCCAAATTATGGGCGAAGAAGCGGCTGAGAAGTATGTACGTCTGATACTAAATGTACGTGTTAAAATAAGATAAGTTGGGTGTACGCCATTATTGCGTGGTCCTATATCCTACGCGGTTACAAGGCCGCGATATTTTTGTACTTATGTGTTCTTCGAATAAAATTTTTAAACAAGACTCCTGAAAACGATGAATACATATAAGTACATATCGTCGTTTAAAGTACAAAACCGCATATCGTCGTTCTGCAAAACCGAGTAAGTGCAATTTTTTCCCAAAAATTCGATTTGTTTACGCGAGCTATATAAAAAAAGAGAACCATTTTGAAATATGCGTGTTTTTACTGTCTAGAAAATAACTTACGCTGCCTCACATACGCGCATTTTGCATTTTGTTGATACGCGGTTTTGTACTTTAAACGACGACATGTACATACATGTAGAATACTATATGAATCTAAAACAAAAATATAAGTATCCAAACAGCAACAAACTATCATCCATCCTCAAACAGATTAGTACGTAAAAAAAGATTAAAACTGAAAAAAAATAATTTACTAATTGTAAAAAACCTGGAAAAACTGCTAAAGTAAGTACACTCGCACACAGAAATAAAGTTAAAAGATGAAAATAAGTGTGAGGTGAAGAGTATGTGCCAATATTGAGGCGCCGTGATGAAAATAGCAAAAAATTTAAGAAATTGCTTTCTGTACGCTCGACTTCGCGAACTGTCAGGTAGGTGGTCCCTTCGTCGCCAATATTTGGCTGAATGCCTCGCAATTTCGGCTGCTTTTAGCATAATAACATTTCAGTCGACTTTTGGGAATTGGACTGTCAGCTCTCGTTCTTTTGTTGTTGGCTGTTATTGTACGCACACCATAGCTACTGTACGCCTGCCAGCTCGGCAGGATGTCTGCTGTCATATTTAGCGTAAAAAACGCACTGCAAATGGCACCGGCGTTGAAGGCGTTGAAGGATGAAGACATGATTTGCGCACCGCAACCAACTACTCCACTTCAGCATAGTCAGTCGCCGCCATTATGCCGAACGAAGCATAGCAAAAGCTCGTACATCACTTTTGTACAAATGACAAAAATGTCAGAAACAAAATCGAACTGTGCAAACGAAATGCGCGAGTGTGGCAAAAAATAGCAACCAACAAATCTGCAGGGACCAAGGAAGCCCCTCCTTGGCATTATCATACATATGTACATTAGGGTGGTCCAAAACAAGTAAAGTCGGATTGTTCTATAATGAAAAAAGTATACCCACATTTTTATACCTTTCATGAGCCTGAAATGGTATTATAACTTTGGTCCGATGTTTGTTAGTACCAGAATAAAAAGAGATAGACCAATTAAAATCTATACTTGTATGATCGGAACGTCGAGCTTAGTCGATTTAGCCATGTCTGTTTGTATGCAATCTAGTCTCTCAGTTTTCGAGATGTCCGGACGAAATTTGGTAAGTGGGTATTTTTTATATTTTAATAATCATTTGTCGGAACCGGAAGAATCAGACCACTATAACATATAGCTCCCATACAACTGATTGTTCAGATATGAGATTTTTCGTTATAATTCCTCCATTTATGCAGCTAGGAACATGAAATTTCGCATTGTTTTCACTCATTATTAACACAATACATACAGTGAAAATAACAAAGATCGGGTCCTTTAACATATATCCCCCATACAACTGATTGTTCAGATATGAGGTCTTTTATCATAACTCTTCCATTTATGCGGCTAGAAAATTTTGCAATTCTTGCACCCATTATCAACACTTATAGTGAAAATTACAAAGAACGGGTCACTATAACCTATAGCTCTCAACAACGGATTGTTCAGATATAAGATTTTTTCTTACCTCACCGATTTAATTAAATTTTGCAAATTTTCACCAAAATGTTTAAATTTGTATACAGCATCTTTAAAAATTTTAGATTTTAGTATAATGAAGTAAAAATTTAAAGAACCTAGCATTTATCGCTTTTGTTTGGCAATTTTTTTGTTGACGGTGTGTCGCATTCTTTACATATAAATAACTTGTTGGACATACTTTGTATGGCAAAAACATTCGTAACACCGTCATTAAAACAATGCCAAGAGTCTGAAGAAGAGAAGAAGAGTCTAGAATTTAAGAGTCTGAAGAGTCTAGAATTTAAAAGACTACAAAACTGCACACCATGATTTTTTCTAAAGATGCTGACTAAAAATTTAAAAACTTTCGTGAAACGTTGCAGAAATTTCATAACTTTTGCACAAAGCCCGAAACTTGGATTTATATCGTGTTTGTCAAGTAATCAGCTATATTTTCATAAAAAATAATAAACATTAAATAAACTAAAGAAAAATAGCCAAAACTTGCTAAAATGTCCCGTCCCAGTTTATATTTGGATCACTGTATTTTTTCCAAAGAACATAGCGGAGACTTTTTTATAAAATTTTTGTTATGAATCTCTAAAATTTTAGTGTGGAAAAAACAGATGAGAATAAAATAGCGAATTCCCATGTGAAAAAAACTGTCTGGGAAGACAATTGAGGGATTCACAACGGTATCGTAGTTGTCGTAGTTTGTCGTAAACTTTAAAAGCTTAAATAAACATTTAGAGAACTTGAAACCACAACCAAATATTTTTTTAACACTGCGAAAATTCATAATATGACTTTGATGGTACTTTGCGAGCCCCCTTAATATATTTTTTAGGCGTTTAAAGTTTACGACATACAACAATGCGACACTTACGACATCGTTGTGAATACCACATCTATCTATGAATAATTGTATCGTGCTGCTAATATGCTTTATTGTTGCTTATTATTGCTCTCTTACAGGCATGTGCAGAGAGTGAGCCGGTCTATAAAAACGGGAACGTTTCGAATATATGGACATCGAAATTAAATTACATAGTTTATTTGTTAAAAACTTAAAAGGCGACCAGCCTGTTCAATTTAATTACTCGCTTTTTACACTGCTTTACGTGTTCATTTCCTAAATATTGCCGTCATAAGTCATAAGTTTATAATTTATCTATCTTATATATTTACGTATGTAGGTAATACAAACATGACTTCTGATATAGAGCTTTAAGTTATCAACTATAACGACTGTTTCCTTTGATGACTAACACTAATTTAATGAATTTATTAGTCTTCCAACTTCAAATAAAACATGTTAATTTTAGCTGAAACATTTTAGCCGTTTAAGCCGTTTTTTTTATTTTTTCGCATTGTTCCTACTTTAAGCTCGCGTCATGATTGCAAATATGCATTTTTATCAAAAATTCTTCTTTGTTTGGGTTAGCTGGATATTTTTCTATGCATATGCGTAATTACTTTTTCAGAACTCGCTAATCCGTTTTTACTACCATTGGCCACTGTAGTCCCATTTTGCGTCAAGCGGACTGCCCCCCTCGTACTGATGGGCCGGAGGAGGGCAACCGTTGGGGTTAATAGTAATACTTGCTTTCACTTAGGAGAGAAGAAGTACAAAATTTCGTAACAATGCACTTATTGACACGCCTACATACCCCCACTACCCATATTATCGGTAGCAATAAATGTGATCAGATTTTGTTGGAATTTGGTTTTATATTACATTTACATTGGACCAAAATGCGTGATTTGAAATCAGTCATTTGAAGGTGTTTACACGGCTTGATCCGCATTTGCTTTGACTTCTCATCAAATGAAAAGGGAAGACAAAAACAAAATGTATGTAAACAAACGCTACATTTATTATATTGTTAACGCTTTTTGGACACAAAAAGGCAATTATTCTTTGATTAAACTAAAAATGTGTAAAGCTCTTGTATAAATTAACAATTTTTACACACAAATTTCAAAGATTTATTTATTTCGTTGTGTTTGTTTTGTGTTTGAAAAATTCCAAATGTCAAAGACAAACCAAAGCTTTTGTGGAACTTTTGTTTCTGAGTGCGTTCAATAAAATAGTACGGCAATTGGAACGCATTTGTTTCGTGATTTTGTGTAAATGCGTCGAAATGCGTCATTCTGGAAATGTGAATTTGTATGGAGAAATGCGTGATTTGGCCTCGCATTTGAGGTTTCTCGCCCAAATGACGCATTTGGGATCAATGTAAATGTAATATTACATTTATCTTAACTCAAAAACTTTAATCGGAAATATTGTGGAGATTAGACCGCTGCTGCCTCGCCCTTCACTTGTGGCCTAACGCAGTGCTCGTCAAAGTGGTGGTCCGCGGACCGGTGCCGGTCCGTAAGCCATAAGTCGCCGGTCCGCAAAGGGCGTCGCGATTGGTCAGCACTATTTCAAAATATAGATTGGATAGCCAGGTTAGCTTATTTGGCAGATATCTTCGCCAACTTGAATGAGCTCAACACCACCATGCAAGGAAGGATGGCTTCGTGCTTTACAATGGCAGACAAAATCGATGGGCAGAAACGAAAGCTGGAAGTGTGGAGAAGACGAGTATCAGCGGATTGCTTTGATATGTTTCAAAATTTGGCAATAACCATCGCCGATACAGACGAAAAACTTGATGTTCCATCCCTTCGAAGGGTCATTAGTGAACATTTGACAAATTTAGTCGACCGTTTTGAGCACTACTTTCCGGCAGAAGATGATCCACGAATAGGTACAGGATGGATACGAAATCCATTTATTGCTTCGAAGGCTGATCTGGCCGTCAATTTGGAAGATAAATTGTTGGAGTTAGCTGCTGACGAAGGATTGAAGATGGTTTTCGAAACTATGACATCACTTGCGTCATTTTGGATTCATGTCAAAGCAGAATACCCGGAACTNACTCAAAAGTTTGACGAGCACTGGCCTAACGGACCCATCAGAGATGTTAAGTATTTTAAAATACAAGTATTTAAAATATAAATACAAAATACGTATTTGTATTTTGCATTTAAATACACATTTTCACGAGTATTTTGTAACTGTATTTTAAATATTTTTTGATAGCAGTATTTTGTATTTTTTAACCCCTTTTCTATTCTTCGTTAAGATTACCAAAAATTTAAGAAGCTAGAACATTAAAAATCAAAATCGCAGTCTGGTAGTTTTTGCAAATTTTTTATATAGAAATTAAATATAGCGAGTTTTGAGACAGTAAGTTTAATACAGCCAGCTTTTTTAAGCTTTTCGCGTTCTCTCTTCCATGAAGGTTGGTCTGCTTCTTTTTTAAGACGTCTTCCACTATGCACCGTAAATACCACATTTTCTTGCAGTTTTCTAAGTTCATCAGAAGATGGAGACTTTTGAACTTGTATAAATACGTACAATAAATATTATAGCGACTTTTGAAAGCGTCTGCATTTATGTATACATACAGCAAGTATTATAGCGACTTTTGCTAGAGTAGCTAACATTTAATGCTATTTTTTTCAGAATATATAAGGATTTTGCACTGTATTGTTAGTGAACATGAAACTACTTTAAATACTGGTACGTTAACCACCAAAAACTAAAAATCGAAAAAAATTTACATAGCGCACTTTGCAAGTGGACTACTCAATTATCGAAATCAGTTTACGTGGTCCAAAGTTATTCGGTAACATAAATAAAAAAAAAATATTCCGACGAATTGATAACCGTCTTTTTTGAAGTCGGTTAATAATGAGATAATAAGGACACTCTTTTTTTAGTAATATATCAAACTAATACATCTGAGTATATTTTGTAAAGCATATCTATCGTACACGAATGTACATACATATGAGCCTTTGTTTTGAAAGTGGCATAAGTCCCTTCATACCTCTTGTGCTTTTGTGGGCACTTATCAGTTGTCGAATCCCCGACCTGTCGTAACTTGTCACGCTCATTTATGACGTTTCTGCTGGGCAAGCTTCGGCGGACTTCCGAGATGCGTCCAGTGAACTTATTGATCAATAGACTCGATCCAGTGTTAGAATACTTCAACACATAATGTTACTTATCATTACCTCAACATGATGATTGGAAAGCCAAAAAATTATTTTAATTAACTGAGTGTTAATTTAATTCAGTTCTTGCAAACAGCGCTTTAAATAAGGACCATACAAATTAACAAACACAAACAGTGTCCGAAAATGTGTTATCCTATTAAAAATAAATTGGTTTGAAAGATTGCAAGAGATTTCATCAAAACAGAACATTTGTCGACACATTTTCATGTTCTACTGTAACCAAGTGTGCAGAGACGCTTGGTATAATTAATTTTATTACAAAAGGTATTATGTTTAAATTTTAATTTTTAATTGGTTTTTCTTAATTACATTTGTCGGCCGCTGTGGTGTAGTGGTAAGCAGTGCGCGCTTTCACTCATCAACACCTGGGTTGCAGCCCTGGTCAAAGCAACATCGCAAAAAAATATAGAAAAAGGTTTTTTCTTAACAGCGGTCGTCCCTCGGCCGGCAATGGTAAACCTCCGAGTTTATTTCTGCCATGAGAAACAGCTTGTCATAAAAATACAATCCAAAGTCCCTCCGATTTGTGTGACAACATCAAGGCGCACGCCGCAAGTCGGAGGAGAGGTTCGGAGAAGAGGCTCGGCCAAACACTAACATATGTGTAAGCGCCAATCTATTATTATTATTATTATTGTTATTTGAAAAAACACCTTTGTAGTGCAGAACGAAGCGAAGTGGAAATTGAAAAATTTTTCTAAAATACACAAAAGAACCCTCGGCGGCAAATCATATGTGTTTTAAACAATACGAAATGGCTTTTTTCTCCGTGTAATAATTTTTAGCTAGGTAGGCAATAAAATGTGGTAGTAAATGATGCAATTCGGTGTGATTTTGATGTTGTTCCATATAATTTAACCACCTACATATGTACATACATATGGCTAACCAGAATCAAATGAGTATATTGTCTGCGATACTGCAAGAAGTTTCATGTCCGTTATCACCTTTGCCGCTTAGATGGCCTGTTGCCTGTACCGGAATGCGTCAGCGAATCGTTAAATTATAACCGTAGACCAGGTCACATATAATGTTTTAAGAAGAAAAGATAGAACTACAACTTTCACGAATATGCCATAAATGCAATAAAGCCTAAAGATGAATTGAAGCTGTAAAGAAAGTGTTTGGAAGCTCTTTCAATGGCCGATGTTAGCTTTAATCGAGTTTTACCCCGACTTTGAACGGCGACGGATTCCACGATGGCTTTTTCATGGCAGAAATACGAAAATCGAAGCCACAAAGGTTATTGAAGATTTCAAATAAAAATAATTGAATTACATGGTACTATATCCTTCTCGTTTCGTCCTGCTGCGATTCGATTTCAGTACATTCACATTAATTTGAATGTCAAGTAAATGAATTAAAAATTCGCCACGGAAGTATGTAAATATGTATGTATATCTGCTTAGATGTGCGTCCGTCTGGATGAAAAGCAAAAGTTCTTGACCTAGAAACAATGACACCCAATGTCAGCTGCTGCGCTGCACGATGACAAGATAATGACGATGACAACACGCAGTAAAAGCCTGTATACACGCCCACTAAATGCACACACAGTAACATACACCTAGTATGTATGTATGTATGTACAACTATGCATTAATATAAGCAGCCCAGCCGGCAAGAAGTGGAAGTAGCAAGCGAAGAAGGCCAAACAAAAATTAAAATTAAAATAAGGACAAAAAATTGTTCATGAAATCTACAACTTCTCACCCACAATAAAGCCCAGACCACTTACATAAATATGTATATGCATACCTACATACATATATGTACTACGATTGTATGCATGTGTGTATGTGTGTAGACGCGACCTGATCCCTGTCAGTGAACGTAGCTCAGAGTGGTGGCGCGGTAAGCTTAGTAGAAAGTAGGTTAATAACTGAAATGAAATGTGGCACAATGTGACGGTGAAGTGCATCACAGACGGTAGCGGGACGAAGCGCCAGCATCCGCAACTGAGCGGGTAACCGGCACAGGCCGCCAAACTTTCGTTCGCGGCATTTGACAACAACAGAAACAGAGTCAGTAGCACTACAGGCGACAAGGACGACAAAGTTCGTCCTGGCACTCAGAAACTGTGCAAGAGCATCGCCCTCGGTATAAGGTGGTTGTGTGTGTGTGTGTGTGTGTGCATGCCGACATAACGCCACCGTACTTGCTTTTAATTTCATTCCAACGTTTTCCGCATAATGAACGTCATTATTACCACCAGCGCGTAGCGTGTTTATAGAGTAATTGTTGGTGCTGCTTGGAATAAGTAGTTGTCGTCATTAGACGAGGCAGCGTGGCGCGCAAAGTGCGGAAAGTCCTCACTTTTTCATTACCAGCACATTCCACTGCAAGGATGCAAAGACACAGACAAGTTGTAAACAGCCGGAATGCGAGGTAGCGCGCCGGCGAACGATGGCAATTGCAAATTAGCAAAACAGTCCACCTCTCCCGCCCAACCAACGGCTTCTTCGAGCCGTCCACCCACTGCCATGAGCTCCTTGGTTTCTTCGCTTGATGAAGCAAGCGCGCCAAACAGCAAGCAAGCGAAAAACTTTTTCTCGAGCACACCCTCCCACGCACGCCCAGCTTCAGCATCGCCACACGGAACTGAAACTCAAAGTCGCCTCGAATGGCTGATAAAAAGCGAAATTAAAACACGCGAAACAGCCAGCTGCGGCCACCAAGCTCTGGCGCAAAAGGAATCGCGAAAATGAGATGCTGGAGAAATTAAGAAAAATGAAATGAGACAACAAATACAATAACGACTACGGCGTAAAACAGGGAAATGTGAAAAGCGAAAGGCAAAGTTAAATAAATGAGCGAATTGTCCTCGCCCGCGTACCCCATCCCTTACTTATTCTCTTAATAACCTTTTCTTTTATTTTTACCGGCAAATGAATCGACAAAAATTCGTGTTGTGGGAGTATGAGTTAAGAATATACATAAATTGACACGGCAAAGAATGAGCTCAGCTGGTAATCAGCTGATTTATTTTGGTTTCATGGAAAGAAATAAATGGCGGGAAACTGAGACGCTTGCAGAAAACAATGCTATGAAGGCGCGTTCAATTGAAAACCAGTAAATTTAAGCGGCAAAAACGTAAAAAATGCATACATACATACATTGCTATGTACATATGTATCATAGCACAAATGGGCGTAGCCACGCCCACTTAAGATGAAATGTGTGTATCTTGGTAAACGCTGCACCGATTTCTACCGTACTTGGCACAGTTGTTGGTCTTGGTAAAATATAGCACACGGCTGAAAATTTTTAAAATCAAACGATAACCGCACCGACATCTCATATAACGATAATTAATTTAATAAATCAATAACCACTGAAGCTAGTTTATTCAAAATTGATGTTTGCAATAAATCTTAAGTAAAATATGCTTATAACAATATTTTGGAAATGGGCACCGACCACTTATGAAATGCTTGAAACTTCAATATTTGGAAATTTAAGGACGCTTATTTATTAAAAATTGATACCCACAACAATCCATTGAAAAGAAGTAACATTATTTTGCGAAATGGGCGTGGTAACGCCCATTTTTAGCTATAAAACTTTATTTCATTAAGTCTGACTGGACATACTATCGAAAATGTTTGAAACAGGGGTAAAACCACGCCTGTTTACTATGTAACGGTAGTCTTCGGAAAGATGTAAAACTATATTTAATACGTGCGCCGGGTATTTAATGTTCGGCTTCACCCGAGCTAAGACTTTTTTACTTGTTTAATATATATTTAAGTATGTGGTCTCGTTTCAGTTCTTTTATGGAGATATGTATGAATGCCCCGAGCGCTGATATTATAATTTCAAAACTTTAAAATGACCACAGTAATTTCCGAATACATAACAGCCCTGCAGGGAAAGCTACTAGTTGTGAACTTGAATACTACCAGTTTGCTTTTCAGCCCAACTAGTTCACGTTCCAACCTTTTTCTAGCTAGCGACTGGTATCTTTAACATGGCGATGTAAGAAAAGGGACACATTCGTAATGAAATAGTGGAAAAAGCAACACGAATTCACAAGGCGAACTTAGCACAGTGCGTAGGCAACTGGCTGAGTCAGTGGGATCGTCGGTTCGAATCCTACTGAAAGAAGTCTGATGAGGAAATGTGGTGATTTCCGAAATAGCTATCACTTCTACCATTTTTTCAAATTATTGTTGCTTTTCCACAATAAANGCCTTAAAAATAAAAAAATAAAAAACCAGAAATATTAAAAAATATTAAAAAAAAATTAAATACGACTCCATTGATTTATCGAGCGCTTATTCTCCATTTTTTCTGGCATAATTATTTACATAAATATGTAAGTATGTACATGCATACATACCTACCTGGAGCTAAAATGTAAATGCTAACTCGTATTTTATAATTGTGCATTACGGAAGTCGACTAACTAAAATCTATTTGTTTTTATACCCGAGCGCACTTGTGCACAAGGGTATATTAATTTTGTTCACATAACGGTTGTTTGTAACAGCCAAAACGAATCGAGATAGATATAGACAAATGTATACATAAATGATCAG
>NW_016157563.1:218076-252252 GCF_001687245.7 Rhagoletis zephyria
GTAACCGTTCTACCAATTTGTACCAAACTCGGTATGGTTATTGTACTTGCCACGTGTAAGCAAAACGTTGAAAATTATTGAAATCGGACTAAAATAACGGCCGATTCTCATATAACGGTAAATTTAAGAAATGCTTGAAACTTCAATATTTCGAAATTGAAGGACGCTAATTTACTCGAAATTGATACACCTCGGCTTACCATCTAGCGGAAGGTTTCGGAAGGGTGAAAAAACATATATTCAATACTTGCGCCGGGTATTTAATGTTCGGCTCCGCCTGAACTTAGACTTTCTTACTTGTTTATGTTCCTTTATTTGCATTATTAATACAGTCATTAATTCTGAATTCTGGCAAGGTGTTTACGAAGCTGGTTTTGGCTAGCTAATTTCAACACTGTCCGTACAATGTAAGCTCTTTTCTCAATCACACATGCATTCCGCTGCAATTTATTTTCGCTTTTTGCAATTTAATTGTTGTTAAATGCTGTACACTTAGGAGCGCACAAACAACATGCAAATAGGGAGCAGCCGACCGTCCGGCGCCTGAGCATGGATTTGAAAATTAATGGATTCACGCTGCGTTTGAGCGCCAAACTGGTCGCACTTGCAAATCACTGACAAAGCGTGCCGCGCTGCACAACGCACGCAGACGTAGTATCCTGGCTGGATTAAAGCAGCTGCTGCAGCGTGATGCTTGTTCGATGCGCACAAGTATGCATGCCGGCCTAGCTGAACGTCGTAGTCAAGCGATAGACTGTAAAACTTGCAAATTTATCTGCTGCAAATTAACTCGACATTCTGTGCGTACAAATTACGAACATCGACAACTTTTCGCCTTGATAAAAGTAATAAACAAAAGATATGTATGTACATGTGTGACGTACATATATACAGTGAAGTACATAAGTCTTCGTTCTACTTTTAGCTTGCTGTGAAACCCGCTCAAAGTACCTGACCCGCTTAAGTAGCACATTTTTTTTTGTCATTATGCATTTTTTGTAATTGTGTCTGAATAAATTTCTTCTGCCACATAACCACCTTTTCCAGACAACCCAGACCCCGAGACTGAAAAATATAATTATTATTTTTTTTTCACTTTTACTGGATTTTATTAACTCAACAATCTGTTTTTAACCTGAGCAAATTTTTTCTTATAGTCGGCCGCTGTGGCTGAAAGTTAAGATGCAATATTACTTTTTAAGGGTACCAAAAAGAAAGCTCTTGGTAAGTGTTATTTTTCCCATGCCGCTTGTTTGCGATTGCACAGAACTTTACTAAAATAACTTAATGACAGAACCTATGCACATCCCGTTAACTCTCTCTCACTCTAGCTCAGTGGTTAGCGCTTATGACTTTGCACATCGCTGATGCTGGTTCGATCCCTGCTGAAGTCTAGAAAATGGAAGTGTGACGAGTAGATGTGGTGATCGCCGAACTAGCTGCTATAACTTCTACCACTTAAACACTGATGTTTTTTCCATTTTGCCTAACAAAGAAATCATGGTACAAAGCTCTAAAACTACTGAAATAAATATTAGTACGTCACAACAAAATTGACAGATATAATTTTTTTTAATTTGCTTCCAAAATATCATTTTTCAAATTGTTTTTTTTTTTTCATTTTGTTTTACGAAATACTGAAGTGCTTATAACAAATCGAAAATATTTTTGTCGACCAAAATGAAAAAGTAGAAAGGCAACAACAGTTTACGGGGCGAACTTAGCTCAGTGGGTAACCCACTGGCTTTGTAGTCCGTGGTCTCTGGGTCATATCCCAGTGCCCGCGGTTGAAAAAGTCTGATGAGGTGATGTGGTGTTCCTTAAAATAGCAGCTATAACTTCTACCTTAGTAAACTATTGTTGTTTTTCAACAACTTTTTTCATTTGAAAAAACAATAATAAAATTGTTAAATATAGAGGACATAATTTTATTGAAGGAGGTATTTGCCAAGGGTAACGTTAAGTAAATATTTTTAAATAGAAGCTATCGAACTGACCATTATTTGATACCGAACCTTGAGTATATATCGACGCCTCCAAACCATACTATGCTAAGTCTTACTTAAGGCATGGTACGCTGTGGAGGCGTCTATATATATACGTATATTCAACAATTTGATGGGTCATTCTACGTCAAAACGTTAGCGGCTCTGCCCAAAAATGGTGGAGACCTATCCTTATTTTTAAGAGGTGAAAAGTTTTTTTATCTAGAATCGAAAGTTATGTGGCGCTTATAAAAAAGCCATTTTTTAGTACTAAATTACCAGTTTCTAGAAAATGTTCCTATGAATCGCTAAGCGACAAAAACCATAACTAAAAATCACTATATATGTTTTTGGGGTCGCTAAATTTCAAGTCAGATTGAAAAAATTGAAAACGGCGGATTCATTGTGGCGGCAAAAAACTTTAAATCGATTAGATTCGCTTGAAACTTTACTATCGGGGTATATTAAAATCGCTGATTACGAAACTGAAATCATATTTTGAATATTCAAAATGGCGGATCCATATTGCATCTACCATCGATCGTACGTAATGGCGTATGAGTTATGCTCTGATTATGGCAACTTAACGTAACTTACGGCTCTCACTTAAAAATTCTGTTAAATGGATGTTGCTTATAATTGAACCGCCGAAACTTAACGTAACTTAATGCCACGTCGCAATCTGTTTCATTTTGATTCTCTAAGTTTTACGTTCCGTTAAGTCAAGTTAAGATGCCATAGTCAGGCTTTTACTCAGTCGAGATAAGAATGTTATGTACCAGTGGTCGGCAGGCCATAGCTTTCTGAGCGCTCTCTGAGCACATGTGTGTTTCACACGTATACGAAGAGCGGAAGCTGAGCTGTGCATTTAACGCACACAGTCTCACTTATTGAATCGTTTGAATGTGTTAGAATGCCGACCGCTGTTTTAAACTAAACTTTTAAGATGTTGATGAAAGGTATAAACTGCTCTTACTTGTTATATATATTTTTTTTATCTATGTCTGCGAAATGTCACTGTCGGAGTGTGAACTTTCATCTACTTCTTGGGTAACTATGACCATTTTTTCGTACAGATTCTGCTTGATATAATATGGAATTTGACCTTGTTGCAAGGCCGTGCAAAGTCTGGCTTAAGCAGTATCTAAAAGTAGGAATCATTAAGACTCACAAAAAAATTAACAAAAAAGTACATGACAGTACATTGTTTAGATTGTCCAACAAAGTTCGACTTTGTTCGTATTTTTGGACGAAAAAACGGCTAATTTTTAACACATTACTGTAGCCACATCCCTCATCACATAACAATTGTTTTTATTTCATAAAAAAGAGCATCGTTTTCTGTGTAACATGCATTCATTTCAGCGTTCTGGCACACCACTTTTCAAAAATGTCTATTTGATTTTTGTAATTCTTAGAAAACAAAATTTCAAAACATCAAATTTTACCTACAAAAAAACTACTAAAGTGGGCTTTAAAACACCAAAGGATAATTTTTTTAATGTAATTGGACATTTCTCTTAACAAGTTGGAATTATCAAGACATCAAAATTCCACTTCGCTTTTTTCCGGCTAATGTCGTCATATGGCCCATTGTGCGGCAGGGGCTTACAGGGGGGTTTCAATTATAGCAAAAAAATTCATAGCCGCATACGCGAAACTTATTGTACGCATCATTTCACATATAAGAAACTTAAAAAAATCGTCTGCCATCTAAATTCCAAGGCAAAAGTCGTCTGCCACCCACAAAAATATAAAAAAAAAAATTAAAATTTATTTCCGCACAGATGAAATTAATTCAAATACTCTTTTTATAGTAACATAGAGAAAAATAATAGTCTGCCACCAATAACATACGGCAAAGATCGTCTGCCAAGCCTATGAAGTAGCGCATGGCAAGCATCGCGCGAGCATCACGGCTACTAAAAACGCTATATTAAGTGTAAATATGAGTTATAGGCCAAAACGCTTAAAAATATTAGAATGATAGCTAGACAAGCGGAATTGATTGAAATAAATCTATATTTTCTCAATTTTTAAGTTCATTTTAACAATTATAGTCACATTCAACATCTCTGCTTCCTTTATATCGCGGTTCAAGAACACCCTGTCAAAATGTTTGTATTTGTATATTTTGACAGGATATTAACCAGGCAGAAGAAGAAAATTTCTTATTTGTAAGTATGCACAATTATGCAGTCGCTGTGAATTATCTCGTGAAAACAAGTGCATGCCAAATTTGTCTAAAGATATCTGATGTGAAGCCGTACTGCGTTTTTTTTCGAAAACAATGCGGAAATTGCAAACATTTGTCATCGATACTTCGAATAAAAGTGCATATATTCTTTCAATTCGCAAGAACAATAAGTAAGATTTAAATTACGTTGTCTTGCGTTTTATTACAAAAAATGCATCATTTATTTGCATTTAAATCCTCTGGCGATGTTTGTAGAAATTTCTCGGCATTCTGTTCTTCTTGAACTCGTCGTATTTTGAGGTATGCTCCTCATCTTCTCATATATTTATTTCAATATCCAAATCAGAGCACTGTGGCACACATTCGATATAACAGCTCTCATGTGAATCAATATTCGCACTGCATAAAATATTAATAGTATTAAAATTTGTTAAATATAAGTAAGTCAAACACAATTTGTACTACATTTTGACTTTAATCTGAAATCATTCTCTGGACTAAAAAACAATATTACATTAATATTCATATATGAGCCGTTCAGTGCACAAATTGATCAACTCCATCAACAAAAAGTTGGGAGATGCAATCAAATAATGTACATTATTTTTTAAAATTCCATTTATAATATAAAATCTGGAATAGCGTTCACGTACTTTTCTGTAAATTTTTTCTATGAGAGCGAATTTTAGAAATAAAGTGACTGGCTCATACGCAAAAATCAAATTCATCAGCTGATTGGATATGCTAAAGATAATATTTCAATTATTTAGAGAGGAGTTTTCTTTATAGTAAAAATCGAGACCGATATATCAAACGTGTTGGAATGAGAGTTTAAAAATCTTGGCATAAACATCGGAATGATTCGTTTAACTCAAAACAAATTTTCCATGGCTGCTAAACCGGAGATCGAAAATGTCTTGATACTCGAGAGGGAATGTTGAAGTTTACTCCAGACAGAAGGGACGGGCTGTTAATCAAGCCTGTCATTAATTTTACAATAAACATTGTAATGTTGTGTAGCGTTTCTCTACGACTTACAAGTGTTGGGAAATTAATGAGTTTTCGACGAATAGTGTACGTGGGAGATTGTACTCTGAATCCCAGTTAAAATCACGCAGAGAAAAAAGTAAGAACTGTATTTGCATTAATTCAATCCTTTCTTAATGGACTCTAATATTGTACTAACGAATGTTGTAAAAAGAGATTTTGTAACATAAAAGCATAAAAAGACGATAACGTTGATCCGGATCAACTCGGGAATTAACTGCAGTTTATCCGGATTAAGTCCGAGTTAATCCGGATCAATGCTGCCTTCTGTTTAAGCTTTAACCCAAATTGAACCCGTGTTGCCATATGGCAGCGCAAAATACATCACGTTTAAGAGGGTGTAAAACAAAACCGCTTAATTCAAAATACTTACATGTACGTTAACTAATTCCCAAAAGGTGAATCTTTTTTTAAAAAGGTGAATCTGAGCAAAGCTCGGGCAACCTGGTACTTAAGTATTATGTGAAAACATAAGGGGATTTCTAAAAAAATTATTTGTATTTGGAAAAATTTATTAATTTGAAATTGCAAACTAGTATTGCGTCGTTTATTCGTCGAAGCATGACTTTCCGAGGTTAAAGGCACAAAAGTACTTTTTCTTAAAAAGATAAATAACGCCGCTCCTATCTAAATTTCATATTGTATGTATTCTTAGAAATACGTAAACATCTGCTCGTACAAATATAAAATCAAGATCAAAGATCAATTCCGTGTACACCGAAACCAAGGATGATGGAACGTGATAACGTAAGCCAAGTAAAACAAATAAATTTCCAAAAATCCGATTTAAGTCTATAAGATCGGACGTATTTTTTCTTGCGCTACTGTATACGCATATTTTAAAAAAAACCCAAAAATAAGACAGCAGGCGACAAGCTACCTTACAACTAGTAAATTAATATTGTCTGAATGAAATAAGCCAAAGTCAAGACAAACATATGGGAACTCGTCTTGTTGGAAACAGGAGGCAGGTACCTCAATCAGGATACGACCAGATTTTCCTGATTTGTAAGCAAGAAGTGTTTTGCGCAGATAATGAAACTGCAGGAAGGCCATAGCATTAGCAGCATAAAAGTATAACATGCTACATGGCGTCATGGCACATGCCACTTGTCATACCCAGCCGGCATGCTTAGCTACAACAGTTATGGAGGTTTGCATAAATAAATTTCAGTCAAAACTGCAGATTGAGTGCATTAATTACGCCGGAGGCGAAGCCACTGCCGAAAGGCGGGGAATGAATTGCAGTTTGAAGTATCCGTGCGCATGTGTGTTTTACGACTAGGTATACCTATAGGCACCTGGGCGCTGCCCAGTGCCAAAATGGAATATTTGGTTATGCTGCCAGGACTATCCGTCCTCAATTTTACTGGACAAACCTCTTTTTTTATTCAATAGAAAATCAAAAGATAAAATAGAGTGCGTGTCGTAGGATTTGAACCCGTGTCCTACAAATTTGAAGTCGGGCATGCCTCCGTTCGGCTACCGTAGCTGTTAAAGTCATATGCAAAAAGACATAGGTACCTTAACTTGTTCCCTTTTTTCTTTTTGTTTGGTTTATGGCTTCAAAACTAAACATGCGATGGCTTCCCGCAAGCAAAAAATGCGAAAATGGATTCGAAAAAGGAAACAAATTGAAGAAATGCGGATTTTTTCCGTTTAACCATACTATTTTCGGATACTTTGCCGATCCGCTTTTCCGTTTGTAAAGAAAAGTACCAAATCGGTTGCGAAGCGGATACGTTTTTAGCTGTATTTCTGATTGATTTTTTCACTCAATACGCATTTCTTCTGCACTTCACATATGCTTTTTCCTATTTCGGAAAATAAAAATCAATATTTTTATTGCGCCTGACGGCATTCGAAGCCGGCAGCTCCTAAAAGCTAACAAATAAGTGACACACTCCTCTACAGACTCAACCACCGCCGATTACGTATGTATTCTTGCTTTGAAGTATTCAGTTTGAAGAAATATAAAATATAGTTAGTGCTTTTAAATAACGTGATTCTTTTCGAACATTTTTCGGGCCCGAATATCGCACTGTTTGTTGAACGTTTCTCTGATACGAAAGTGAACGAACACGCAAGTCGTTTTCTCTATGTTTCCGGATACGAAAATTTACGAGACTGCATTGTCAGCAAAATTTATAATTCTCTGCTGGCTCGGTTACGAATGCAACTCGGCTATCTCAATGATACGGCTTCAAATCTTCGGCTACACATTACCCGCTCGCATACATTGCGAAGTACCTATCTTTTCGTTCCATCATAGTCGTTGGTCTTTTCTATTTTCCCACTGGGTGGCTATGGCATTAGCAACACATATAAGTCAGCTACCAAATTGCAATGACCCGCAATGTTTTAAGTGGTGCTCAATGCCGCGTTCAGCAGCAGTTATGCGAGTACTTCACCCTGCGAAAGTCAACAAAGCCGCTGGTAAACCTTTGAACCTCAAAAATCCTACCAAATATCGGGGATGGATGCGGCTGGTGATCACGTGTGAAGTGGCAACGCGTCTATGCTGGCCGCATATTTGCATGATTTTAGAAACTTATTATTTGGCATGAGCCAAGACAGCGAAAGCGGCATTGCAGGAGTAGTTGCTGGTCGGTAGATCCACGGGGTTGAATAGGCGCAGAGGCAATCGAGTTTCTATTGGCACATGTAGCCTGGAACGGCCACAACGCGCGTGAATTCCAAGTTGACATTTCGCCTATTGCGCCGACTGCCAGACAGCCAGACAGCCGGGCAGCCAGTTGGCACGTCAATCAGTCCGTTCAATAGCCATTGGCTGTCAATATCACCTTCGGAATAGGCTATGTTCGCCTTTCAAATATTGCGAATACTACTCCGTACGCTCCTTCTCTACCCGCTCGTGGGTAACACCCGGTTACGCCAGCGTATGGGCGGAATGCTAATGCACTTAATGAGGAAATGTTCAACGGCATTAGGCGGAATGGCATTTCAATTAATAGCCAAGTGCGCAACGACCTAACGACAAAATCGAACTTGCGTTGCATGCCGCAAACAAACATTGAAATTCCTCGAAACCGCCGGTCACTTGCAGTTACGAATATTTGCTCGTTTGCGTATATGGCCACTTTTTTGAAAGTAAGTTTGTGTGTGCATATATATTTATATATATATATATGTACATTAAGGTGGTGCAAAAATCGTAAAGTCGGAGTTGTAATGCTCTCACTAGAGGTTTACGCCGGCAGGCTTTGCGGCGGCGGCGTGATCAACCTCAAAAAGGCGCGTCTGGAAACGCTTGCGCTACTGTCCATTAGGTAGATTCCAAAGAGGCATGAGGCTACTAAACTTATCATTCGCAATGCCAATTAAGATTATAATTCTATTTAATTCATTCTTGAATTAGTTTTAAATTTAAATATTGTTACTTCCTTCTTGAATTAAAATGTTGAGTCCCCATTTCCGTGGGATATTTAACAGAGAATGTCTGGCATCACTGACTGGCGCTGATGGATGGGCGAACACAAGAAGGTCTGAGGTATATACCTACATACATACATGGTTCCCTATGTTCTCTACGGATCTGTATGTAAAAGCTTAAACATACGACAGCGTTGATCCGGATTAACTCGTTCATTCGGAACTATCTTGGGAATTAACTGCAGTTGATCCGGATTAAGTCCTAGGTTTAATTCCCAAACTTAACTCGGATCAAGGGAATATTCGACGATAACACTGATTAAAACTCAGAGAGCGTGGAATATAGAGAAATTACAAAACTAGCGTGGACATATGACTTTTCATTATTATATTCAACTCTTCATTAAAAAAAAAACAGAAGAAAATCTACTTGTTTTTGTTTTATCTGCAAAAATTTAGGAGTTAGATGCAATGAGGGTACTTCTGTTAAAGTTTTTGATGTGTGATAACTTTCTTGTTGTTGTAGTACCTATACAAAAAAGTAGTATTGTTGTAGTATTGAAAGAAATTGACTACAGCGGAATGAAATCGTCAGATGACCAGTGTTCGATCCTAATTTAACTGTAATAACCGCTTACGATCGAAAAACGTGTTTGCTACGTTTTTTATGAGTTACGTTTTTATTTTTTAGAAAAATAAAGGAGATCATATCCTTGTTCAGTGGCCCAAATTAGGTAAGAAATTCACCTTTAAAAATTTAATTATACATTTCGGAAAATAGCGTTATTTATACGAGTAGTAGTTCCTTCAAACGATATTTTTCAATGTGCATAATCATGCAAATTTTGCACAAACTTTCTTCGATGCCGAGCGCCGCCGCGCCGATATTTTCGTAGCTCGGCGGGGGCGCGTGAGAAATGACAAAAAACGGTGGTGGCGGCGGCGTAAACCTCTAGCTCTCACCCCTCAGGATTGTTCTATATCGTAAAAAAGTTTTTATTTGGAAGTCAAAAAATATGTGAAGAGGTCGCTCAAAGTTTTCGCAGAAAATGTAAAGTGTTCTTGAAAATCAATACTTTTCTATCGGTAAACTCTGGTTCTCTTCAGGAGACTTTCAATAATAATACCCAATTGTTTATTTAACCATTTTTTCATGCTAACGATTTCACATGCATTTTTGGACAACCCGAATGCACATTCACATATTTCTTCGTATGTGGCCAATATTAATTGTTTGCTTGCGAATAGATTGTGGCAGCTGTCGGCTGTTGGCTGTTGGCTGTCTACTGTTGCGGCCACTGGCTATTCGGCCAAAGTGGTTTATGCAGTTTCGGCCATTAAACCTGTCATAAGCGACCAAAGGTCTTCGTTGATGGAATTTCAATGGTGGCTGCAGTCGTTCTGCACCATTCAATTTGCCGTTCGTTGCGGTAGTGCGACCAGCGAGGCCCCCTAACTGCGGCGCCAGTGGCCATTAAACACAGATGATGCAATTGGCAGCTTGCGCAGCCCGCTAATTGCAAATTAATTACAAGCCATAGAAGTAAATATTTACGCATTTGCATGCAACATTTCAACGCAAACGTGCACGCCTAACCAAAAATTTTGGCACAAATGCTTCAGCAGCGGGAGTGTGTCGTTAAAATTTATGTACCAGTATATTGTTTGTTTCACACAATTTTTACTGAGATTGTTTTTAATGATTTATTAGCTAAAGTGGTGATTTTTAGTTTCAGAGAACCTGAGATTTTACTTTTACGTATTTTTAAATATAAGCTCTCGAAAATTTTGTGGCCGGAATATCGGTAATAATAAACCAAACGGAAATGCTTCCAAGGAGCATGTAAATGTATGCAGAACTCTGCGAATCAAAAGTGGTTTCTTTGAAACTTCCATGGTCTCACCATAGTTTAGAAACTATTTCGCTAGGTGGCGCTGGAGTGGAGGTATTTAGAAACCTCTTATTTGTGGTCCGATTTAGTTTAAATATAGTACGCATATTACCCTTATGATAGAAAAAAATTTTGCAAAACGTTGTCCCGCTAGGTGGCGCTCGAGTGAAAAAGTTCAGAAAATTAGTATTTATCGACCGATTTGATTCAAACTAGGGATGCGCGATGTTAACCGATGTATTAGAAACATTGATGTTTCCAATACGATGCATCGGATAAATTCCGGAATAGAATGGAATTGTGGGTGGCCGGGAAAACCATAAACAACAAATTGTACCTAAGACCAAGAGACATGATTTAGAGGAAAGGGATATATGAGTGAGGTTGAGAATGCATTGCTCCTCTGCAAATTTACCAAACTCCTTTTATGGAATTCAGCAGTTTGTTGAGGAAAAGAAAATTTACCTCGTCCATTCTTAGTACATCTGACCCGAAAAATGTACCGACTGAGTCTGGCAAAGACCGGACAGCATCAGAGATAATGCTCTGTACTATCCTCGTCCTCCAAACACGATGTACATAGTGAATCGTGACCATATGTCACCCCAAGGATTGTGCCCCATAATCAGTCTTATTAGGGCTCCTGAATCAATCCTTCTTTGCCTGAGAAGGAATGTTGCTACCACCATGTCAGACCTCTTCAGGAAACACTTGGTTATTTTGCAGGTGTAAATAGCGCGCAAACGGCTCTCATGAGTTTTTTATGTGCTTTTTGATGCACCCGATCGTTTCCGCTTTGCTCGGCTCTAAAATTGGATCCGGTCCAATTGGGCACTCCAAAGGGCCGTTGTACGCCAATTCATCAGCCAGTTCGCTACATTGAACACCGTAGTGTCTCGGCGCCTACACAAGTCCAAGCTTATTCCATCTTGTAGCGGAGTTCAGCCCCAACTTACATTTCTGGACTATCTTCGAAGAGGTTCGAGCGGCTGTCACTGCAGGTCCTGATTTTATGTCCGACCCACCTTTCGCCATTTATCCAGTCTGCCACTTTCAGCATTGCAAAGACTTTCGATTGAAATGCTCTTCCCATTGCACCCAAAGCGGTAAAGCATCCGATGTTACCATCCAGATGCCATCCAGCTCCAGTACCGTTTTCAGTCATTAAGGCGTCGGTATAGAAGGTTTTCACCGAGCTTCCTAAGAGAGTGAGTAAAAAATATCGGTATCGAATGATAAAACTATCGAATATGGTATCGTATCGTATCGAAATTCGTGCGCCTATCTATCACTAGTTTCGCCCGAACTTATACTTCTTACTTGTCTGCACTCATTTTGTAAATTAAAAGAATTATTCGTAAAATCAACGCAAGCATCTATGCGCTATTTTGTAAAATTAGAACGGCGGAAACGGCTGACAAATAATTTAATCATGCAATAGATATAACGCGCGCTGTATTTCAAGTATACGTATGCGCATTGTACATGCAAGTATCAATATGCACAGTAGGGTGGTCCAAAAAAAAATAAGTTGGTATTTTAATGCTACCACCACCTAGGTAGCTCAAAGCGCTAAAAGCTGGGCATGTATTTTATAAGAGGAAACAAAGTTTTGTAGAAATGGTATCGACATAGTGAAAATCAATATTTTTCCATTAGAAAACCCTGTTTCCAATTGTTTATTTAAAAATATTTAATACAAACGATGTTTATGGGATTTTTGCGAGACCTTTTTTCGATTAGCGATTCCTTGTTGCTAGAACTTGGTATCGCTTTCCTGTTAGTACAGATGAACAGTGTTTCTCGTTTTAATGCAACGCCGATTTAAGAGGAATGCTTATAAGTACAAGGAAATTTTTAAGATAATTTTTGAAATAGTGAATTTAAGCATTTAAAAAATCGGTAATTACATATACTTTAAATTTTTTACATATGTATATGTAGTTTTAATATTTTATTTTTTTCATTTAATACACAAGTAGGTAATATGATTTACTGTAAGCAACCAGTTTCAACCAAGAAGCAATAAATGAAATGACCAAATGCCAATTATAAATCGTATTTGTGTTGCAATTATGAGCATCATTTTTTATGCAGCCATACATATATGTATGTACGTATGTATGAATGTATGTATGTATGTATATAGAAATCTAAACATGAAGGCAATATATAGTAGTTCTCCCATCTGCTGAGCGATTTAACACCATCGCTATACCGCGTGGGTGCTTTGAGTAACGCCTCCTCGCTTAGACAATGTTATTGCATGCGAACTTTCCACGCTTAACAATTATACGCGCACATGGGCTATACAAATAATAGACAAACGAGTAACACAAGTAAAACTTATTGCAAATAAATAAATGCAATCACAAGGTGAAAAATAGGGAGAAATAAAATGTTGAAATTAAATATGTGCATAATAACAATAAAAAAATAAATAAATAAAATTATGTAATGGTTAAAATAGTCAACAACACGACTGCGCCAAGGTGCCAAGCAGCCGTTGCAACTATTGTACGCCCCATGTTGCCATTTTCAAAGCTGTTGCCTGTTGTGTTGTCAGTGCAAGCATGCGCATATGCACTTGGTGGAACGCAAAAGAGCCCACGGAGGAAGGCACTTATGTATGTACATACATACATACATACACAAACACACATGCGCAGTTTATTTTCGTTGTTATTGTCACCGTTTTAAAAATGTTGTTTTTGCGACGGCTGACGTATTTACCACTTTTGCTGCATGTGGCATCTCCTCCCGCGTCCGTTGCGCCGATCTATGGCGTACACAGCAATTCAATGCAAGAGACCTTGCTGCGCCACAAGCAGGTGGCAATTGCTGTGTTTGGCGTTCGACTGCAAACTTGATTGGCAATATTGGCAAGACAATTCGTCATATTTGGAACACGTTTGCAGTGAAAATTACTTCAATGAGCCGCAAGCAAAATATTCCGGCGCAAGCAATGTAATTGTCGTCGTGGTGCTTGGTGTTGATTATTGTGGTTGGTGGTGCCGGGCAGCTGCGCATGCGAGTCGCTTACTCGTCGCCCCATGAGCAAAGGGTAGGCGTGTAGCTATAATCCGACATATTTTTCTTCCGACACCGCACGACTATATTTATGTCAATTACATATATTCAGGAATGCTAGTAGTTATTAAATAGTGCGCTCCAAGATGAAATTTTAATTAACAACTTTCATATGCGCACATGTAGGTACATACATGCCTATATAGAGATGGGTTGACATTATTTAATTTGTATTGTGTAAATAATTTAATTTTGTAATAAACTAACTTTTGGAAAAATTAAAAATTATTTCCAAAAACGGAGTTGAACTAATTAATTGATTACACAAAGTTCCAGGAAGATTCTCGATTTTACAAGCTTTTATTTAACTTTACTTGTATGCAGGGCTTGGAATTTTGTAATCAATATTTTATTTTATTTTATAAAAACTAGAAACTTAAATCTTGGCTCATAACCCGATGACAATGCAATATGAAAGATGAAGTAAACCGCTATGTGGCGCAGAAGTCGAGATTTGGTTCATACTTGGAAAGCTTGTTTTACAAATGTATTTTTAGGAGTAACTTATTCTTTACAGAGCCTACGTAATTTTCGGTGCTACAAAAACCCTGCGAGTGCTGGAAATTCATCAAAATCCTCTGGTTTTTCTATCCAAGATTCTTCAGAATCTGTTAAGCTCTGTCTATTAATCTTTCATGGAAACAAGAGCATTATCATATAGGAGTGAAAAGCGGAGTTTATAAACCATCAACCTAGTGCAGCATTGGGTAGAAAGGTAAATCTCAATCTCACTGAATATTTTCGAAGCTTTGAATATGAAAATGAAATCAATTTATTTAAAACATAAATATTTGTCTTCTCCTCCAATTTGTGTTGTCCACCTTGATGTTATAACACAAATATAGGAACCTCCAATTTTATGTCACCTTCGAAAGGCAGACGGTTTTTTGAGAAGCTTTTTCGTAGCAGAAATACTTTCGGAGCTTTGGCTTTGCGTGACGAGCAGCGATCGCTGCACTATGGGTAAAATACCGTACTATTCCTGCTGAAAACTATTTTTTAAGGCTCGCGTAAAGTTAGCAAGCGTTTTTTGTTATAGTTACTTTTTAATCAGAGTTCCTGACCAGTGATCGGACTTAAAAAAAAATGTTGTGTGGTAGAATATGGGGAAAAATGTGGAGATTTCAAAAAAATGTAGTAGATCTTAGGTTTTGGATCAAAGTTTGTACAAGNTGTTGTGTGGTAGAATATGGGGAAAAATGTGGAGATTTCAAAAAAATGTAGTAGATCTTAGGTTTTGGATCAAAGTTTGTACAAGAAATTAAACAAATTCTGTAAGGTTTCACCTAAATTGCAAACTTTTTAATTAGCACTTAGCAAATGCATCAAGCATTAAGAGACACTCATTTGAAGAGACGAATTATCTTTAAACAGTCAAGAAGCCGAAAGTTTCATTCTTATAAGTGATCACTTCATTTTCTGTCGTAAAAACAACGTTAATTATTGGCTTATTTTGGGGTAAATTTTGAGTGTTTAAAGTGTCTTAGCAAGTCTTAGGTTTGGCAGATATAACTTTCATTTCCAGAATATTAGTTTTTAGAGCAACAGAAGTATTACTGTGTACAAATTTAATATAGATTTACCAAAAATTTATCATTTTGAGGCAAAAAATATATAGTTTTTTTAAGTAAATGCTCGTAAACGGGGTTATTGAATTTGTTTTTGCATTGTTTAAGCGAAAATTCAAGTTATTTCCATATCATTTGAAAAAGGTTATCGTTTGAAAAAAAGTTTGAAAAGGGTTGCCGCCTGGTTACAAATTAAGTTCAACTTGAATTTAGGGAATTAGTTAATTCAAATATTTATCACAATACGGGTGTCAGACGAAGAAGATTAAACAAGGTTTAAGTTTCAAGATATTTTGAACAGGGTGATCACCTGTCAACAAAGTTAAACTCAATGTATACAATAGGTTAAATGAATTTCTACCGTGTGGAGATCAATCCAAATGGCTTTGAAAAAACTTTATTTTCAAACTACATGCAAGAGGGTTTCCACATCTTTTAAAAACTAAATTATGCTTGAATTAAGAGAATTTGATTATTTGAATTTGTAACAAAATATGGGTGTCAGAGGAAAAAAATTGAACGAGGTTTAGATTGCAACAATTTTTTGCAGGGTTGCCACCTGGTGACAGAGTTAAATCTAATGAATGTAATAGGTAGAATTAGTTATTTTAATATGGATATTAATCGCAATAGCATTGAAAAAACGTGTTTTAAAAATTAATTTCGTGTCACCATATTTGTCTCAGTCGAAAAGGCTTTTGGTTCTAAAATATTTTGAAAGGGTTGCCACCTGTTTGAAAAGTCGAATTCAGCTGACTTATACACAAGTCCGAAAATGCAGGTAATGCGAAAACACACGAACACGAAGACGAGTTCTAATAGGGTGACCTAAGTTAATAAGTATTAAAAGTAATACAAATTTTCGCAGTATGAAATGAAATGAAAATGATTCGAATATACCTGAACGGATCTGCCTGAGCCTAAAGAAACGCTGCAAGTGCTTAGCTGTAGTCGGATTTTCGTTATACTGATTTCAATTAATATTTTATATTTTACTCAACATACCGTTCGTTGAGCAAATTAAAAACGTCGTTACACGTTAAAATATTTGACATAACAAATGTTAAGATGCTTTTACATTAGAGTTATCTCCATGCCAGGGTTAGCCACTTCGTAGGTCCGCGTGTCGTACATATGAAAAGCACAGGAAAACGCTCTTTCTGACCAACATTGCTCTATGGGAATTTCAGTTACATAATTAGAAAAATATTTACTTCAGTAATGCAATGCACCTGTGCGTTGAGTTATAGATTCATTCATTCATTCATTTTCTAATCTATGTATTTATCCATTTAAAGTCCCGTCCAACAAATCTTTCGTCCTTGGAAATTGTTGGCTGGTCGGTTCATACTCATACATTAGTTCATTCAACGCCAGATCTTAATCAGCGTGTTATTGTAATTTATGCAGTTGACAATTGCATGCTGCGTCTTGAATACGGATGAGCCCATACATGCCGTCATATTGCCCGTGTGGTGCATGCTCCAAGTTGCTTATGGCATACAGAGCACCACATTTGTCCCACAAACCATTAGAAGCTCATTGCGCGTGTGCAGCATTTTGCAGTTCGAATGTGCAGGCACATGTATATATGTATGTATGTACAGTATCGGTCATATCCATAGCACCCCATTTCAAAGTGTTATTGTGTGCCACTTATGTGTATTTATTTATTTTTAAGAATTTTAAATTAAAATACAGTTCTTTCTCTAACAAACCCCATATAAACCCAAGTTCAACAATTTGTAGAAAACTTCAAAAAAGTGCAACAAAATTTCACCTAAATTTCAAACTTTTTTCTCGGAAGTGTTAGAATTTTTTTGAGTACACTGTTTTTTAGCCCCTGCAATGCCCCTGATAATATGCAAATTTCAAGTGGCTACGAATTACCGTTAATTTTTTAGAATTTTTGTTGTCGCATTGGCTTCCATATAATGAATAAACTCAATTTATTTGTATATGTATTTTAATTGAAAATTCTCAAAAATAAATAAATAAACATAAGTTGCACACAATATCACTTTGAAATGGCGTGCTATAGATATGACCGATACTGTATGTACATTCATGTGAACGCAGAACATATTAATTCTTACATAAATACGACATGCGCAAATGTTACGTCTCCATAGAATGCCTCAATGTCTGATTCCTGATGGGCTATAACTTAGCAGCCAGTAGGCTGCAGGTTGCGCATAATTTCGATTACGTTACTCTAGCGTTGCCGCCGGATAATCGTAAAGTGTGCGATCTCTCAACTTAAATTATTGCGCAATTATAGTGCATACCGCGCTTCTGGTCATCCATGCAACACACAACTCTTAGCTCTCCTCCGCTGCAGCGGTTGGAAAAATGGTGTCGTCGTCAGTGTTGCCACTTTGTGAGTAATTCCTCAAAACGTGAGGATTTTCGGGTGCGCTTGAGTGTTTTTTGCGGATTTTTATTTTGAGGAATTCTCGAGGAATTTTCTCTCGATATATTTGCAGATAACAAATGCAACCATGTTTTACACAATAGAGTTATTAAATCGCTTTGCACATTTTTAAGCAGAAAGCTTTACGAAGTTTTATAAAGGACGAAATACAGCACACAAGCGGCTTTGAAACCAACTTTTCCCATTTCGCCATACACAAAGCAAACATGACTCGTTCAAGCAAATAATTTTTGGTTTTGGTTTTCATCGATTTTTCTCCCTTGCGTCCTCATTCGATAAAAATTCTGTTGCGAATTAGGCGATTTTATTATACACAACGTAAGTGGTTTGATCAAACGTCAATATGGCGGCCAACAAATCAAAACATCTTGATTTTTTCACATTTCCCTTGTCAAACCTTCAAACACCCCCATACACAACATAAATAGCTTTAAGGAAAGGGATATTTCGCAGGGTTTGTCAAGCCGCTTGTGTGGTGTTTTTCGCTCTTAAGCACACCTGCATTTACTGCTAAATACTCAAAATGTTATCGATAATTTTTTCCATTCACTCGTTCAATTTTCAACTAATTTTGAACTTACAAAATCTCGGTAATGAATGGAGAGAACACACATTGTTCGATCATAAGGTAATTTATATTGATTCTTCTTTCTTTTCTTTCAGAAAATGATAGGAAAAAAGTTTTTAGTTTAACGATTCTTGAGGTTCATTTAAGTTTCCCAATTAAAAAAATTATATCCGCTTTACTAATATAGCCATTTTCTAATGCTTCAGTAGAACGTAAATTTAGTTTAAAAATGTGTAGGACTGAGTTGAGGGCCAGATTGAGCACTGATACAGTTGCAGCAATATTATATACAAATGAAGTTATACAAAATAACGGTGATACTTTGTTTGAACCGACCAAATGTACCAATTGAATTGTACAATGTAATTAATTTTTATACTAAGTACCTGTAAATAGTATGCAATACACAATACATATATCTGTAATAAGAAAATTTTGAGTATGTTGTTCGGATTTTGAGGATTTTTCCTTTGTTTTTGAGAAATTTGTAATAGTTTCTGTGGCAACACTGGTCGTCATTAACCTTTTCGTTCATTGTGCAGTGGTTAAGATATACATATGCACATAAGTACATATATACATACATATGTATTTTTTTCGGTATAGATTCCTAGGGGGTGAGAGCATTACAATTCCGACTCTTCTGTTTAAGGGCCACCCTAGTGTACACTCATGTTAAAATTAATAACACTTTTATTTTTTATGAACTATATTTAAGTTATATACCAAAATATTTTTAAAAAGAAGAACTCTGGCGTTGTACAGTATTTTATGTTACTTAGATTCATTATTTTGGTTTGAATAAAAATGTACTGAAAAGTACTGTACTCAGTTTGCGTGAGGGATCGGGGAATGCGCCGTTTTTTGTGGAAAATTTCAGCTTGTTCAATTCTAGTATAAAAAAATTTCAAATGGCTAAAAGTAACTGTTGATCTTTTAGAATTTTCTTTGTCGCATTCGCTTTCATATAACGAATAAACATAATTTATTTTCATATGGAAGGAAGCCGCAACAACAACGGCGAAAAAGGCCCAAAACGAAAATTTTTAGCCACTTGAAACTTGCACTTTATTATTCTGGAATTGGGTGGCCTACAAAACTGCATACTCAAAATCTTTCTAGAAAATCCAAATAAAAAGCTCGAAATTTTTACGAAGGTTAGTTGAATTTTATTCAAATATTGCACAAAGTTTGAAAGTTGGATTTATACGGTTTTTGTTAAAAAACTATATTTTTATAAAAAAATAACTCAAATTAAATAACAAAAAAAAATAATAATAATAATAATTGGTGCGACTAAAAGTTTTTCGACGAATGCATGTATGTATGTAAATATTATCTACATAAATATTTTTTATTCTTTATTTGTTAACTAACTTTATGAATGTTTGGTTTGGTTTATCAATACATAGATGAATAAAAATAAAATAAACAGACAGACTAGTAATACATATTTTTTTTTGTAAGTAAGAATATATCTATGGGCGGGGAATTTTACGAAATTTTGGGCAAAATCGGGGAATTTCATTGTCGAAATCGGGGAATTCTCAAAAATGAGTTGGCTACCCTGGTATGGTATGTCTCCCGACCAGACTGCAGCTACTGCGGACCATTCAATCAAGCGCGTCAATCCTTAATTCGGCACAGTTCGCTTTGGTGTCGTCTGTCGGTGGCATGCAACTTCAATCTGCCCAGTATCTGGCATAATTCGATGTTTAATTTTTGACGGTATGTAAATCGTGCGCTGACATTTGGGTCGCGATCAGATCGCATTTTCATAACAACTGGCAATTCTATTAATATGGCACATTACTTATTTGGCTTTCATCATTCGCTTAAATTCAAACGGCTGATATTTGTGCAGTGGGTGCACAAAGTAAGACATATCGCCCGGAGCGCCAATTGTGGGAATAATGCAAATTAATAGGAAAACATCACTATTGTAGGTTTTTAATTGGCAAAACTCTTCAGCAGTATTAATAAAACGAATAAGTGCCAGTTCATTGTTATAATAATAGCGCGCTATCGCTGCCGGTACAGGTTTTTATGAGTGCGGCAGCAAACGTTCGAAGCCCAATTTCAGTTATTTGAAGGCTTATGTAATTTTTTGAGTTAAAAATTAATTTTAATGTATTTAAGTGTACGATTTTCCTCCATTTTTTTAATAATGCTCCAATACATATGATCGTTTGTTTTTGGTTTTGCAACATTTCTTTTTTTTGGTTCTATAATGTTTATAACCTAAATTTATCTGTCAGTGGGTTTGGGAGTAAAATGTGTAAAAATGCGTAAAGAGACTGTTTGACAGGTTAACCAGGGTTTTGTGAAATCATTTTTATCTGATAGTATTTTTCATAGCAACCCGTCAGCTCGAATGAAAGCTAAAATATAATCAAAAATGTCGAAAATTAGCGGAAGCCCAATTTATTACAGTTAAGGTATGAAATTCATTCATTTTTTCGCTTTCTTTTTCAGTATTTTGTTATACATTTTTGGGCCCCCGGCAACACTGAAGTTACGAGCTCGTTTAGGCATAAATTTTGACAGTTCTTTTACAAGGCTGGTAAACTTACGAGCTTTACGAGGCTTTTACGAGTTTAAGGGAATACCCTTAAGGTATTTTTTTGAAATGGTGGTCGAAAATTTATAGCCGCACCGCATATTGACATGTCACAATTTACTTTTTTTTTAATTTAATTTTAGATACTTTTATTGAATGTAATTCATTTTTTAACAAAAACCGCATATAGCTCAGATTCAACCTTTGTGCAATATTTCAAAAAACTCATTCATGAAACGTTCGTAAAAATTTCGAGCTATTCAATTCGATTTTTGGTTAAATTCAAGTAAACATTACACAGTTTTGTAGCCCATTCGATTCAACTATGACAAAGCTTCAAATGGCTAAAAAAGTACCGTTGATTTTATAGAATTTAACCTAGGCTAGATAACATTCTTCATAAAGTTCGTTGAAAATGCTTAATACATAAAAAAGTTTATGTCTAAAATACGGCCATGCATTTAATTGTGTGTATGTAAGGATTTTCAGATCTTTGGGCAATGCGGTTAACGGATTTTTAAACGAAAATTAGTTTTTCGTAAAATTTTTGGAAACTGAGCGTGGCCCGCCCAATTATATCAAATATTTGTATCTCGAAAACCAGTTCACCAATCTTTACCAAACCTTACCTTCTTAAATACCGTCTTGAAAATTTTTGAAATCGGACAAAATTGAGAATAGAAATCGCTGCATATTTAGGCGCACCAATACATAGTTACATCCCGAGCTAATAAAAGGAAGGTAAAAAAAGGGAACCATTTTTAAATATGAGTGTTTTTACTCTCCCGAAAATAATTTATGCTACCTCACATACGCGGTTTTGCATTTTGTGTTGATACCTGGTTTTATACTTTAAACGAGGAAATTATTTCATGTCTCCTTTCGCTTTTGCTGTTTGTTGTCGCTGATTTTTTTTCTTAACTCACAGATAAGCAATTGCGAATGCATTTAAAATATATTTTAATTTATTATTTAAAAAATAGTCAAGCAATTTCAAATCCTGGTTTGATCGAACGTACGTACATAGCGTATGAGTAACCTAGACGAGATGAGAATGTTGCTCATACGCCATGAACGTCCCTTGGATTTGAAATTTTCCGTGACAAATGGAAGACCGAATATGAATCCGCCATTTTTAATTTTTAAAATCTCATTATAAAGTTTATGCGAATGCAATTTATTTTGAATTTTTTGTCCACCATATTGGATCCGCCATTTTGAATTTTTCTAATCCGACTTGAGATTCGTAATAAGCGGACCCGATACCTCACGTAAAACGAATTTTAAATGAGTCCGGTGAATTTAAAAAAAAAAACCTTCCGCCATATTGGATCCGCCATTTTGAACATTGAAATTATGATGATACATTCGTGAAAAGCGACCCTACGAACATCAGATTCAGTCTTGACTTAATAACTGACAACTGCTTTAATAAACTGAATGACAAATTTTTTGCGCGCTTACGGACATGCCGTTTTCTAATGGTCGCAGCATTTACGTAATACTGAATTTTAAATTCTCAATTATAAATTTACGAGTCTTTTCACACATTTTACGTTAATTTCTATCCCAAAGAATTTTGGGTAGAGCTTTGGTCCATTTGACATGGACTGTTCCGTTTATATCTGTGGACATTTGACAAAACAACCACTTTCAAAATGACAAATTTCTCATATTAAATTATTTCCACACCAAAAGTTTCTGACAATGAAAGAACAAGCCTTGAACAAGAGTTTTTCAAACATTTTTTTTTTTTAATTTAAATATCATACTTTTTTAAATAAATAGAAAATATGTAAATAAATAAGACGTTTTGTCAAATACTTCTTCATATAAAATACCATCTATCCCATACAAGTTGTTATATCAAATGGCATTTGGCGGCTGTATGATTACAAATTATCTTGTTCAAGTTGAGAAAGCAACTTTTTAACCGACTTCAAAAAAAGGAGAAGATTATCAATTCGTCGGAATATATATATTTTTTTTAATGTATGTTACCGCATAACTTTGGACCACGTCAACTGATTTCTCCTTCTCTATCGGAAAGGTAGTGTCTCATCATTTGATCATGAAAAAAATTAACGGTTATCCTAAAGTTTTATATGAGAATTGAAGTCGGTTGTGTTTTTCGCTGAAAAATTACTGGTTCAAAATATTCATTTGGCAAAACGACTTCAACCGAAAGAGATTTTTCTGTCAAATGCGAATCGCACAGACGATAAATAGATACAAGTGCTTGTGATAAAAGTATGTTATAAATTTTCCGTTTGAAATTTATTTAAATTCCAACTTATTCGAAAGAAGATATTTTTTCAAATGCAATTCATAAAATGTAAGAAAGACGTTTATTATAAGACTACTATAACTTTTATATTGAAAGTCATACAAATATGGCGGTAAGAAAGAAATACGCGCATTGAAAATTCATGTATGTGATAGAAACTACGTATGAATATGAAATTTTCTCTGAACCCAGTAAGATGCAAATTAACTTGATTTATGTGCTAAGTCCATTTTTTATGAAAATTTAGATTTTAATGCAGTAAGATAGCACAACTCATAATACATCGTTATAAAAAGATACCGCAATATCGTTCGTATTTGTTGTTATGGAGTGGTGTGCAAATGTCCTAAGTCCAGAAAAAAAATCGTGACCCCGCCCACTTATCAACAATCTTTACCAAGCACAGTACGTGCCTGGTTTAGCTAGTAAAGTCTGTGGGAAATCTTTGAAATCGGGCAATGACTACGCGCATCTACCATATAAAGATAATTTACAGAAACACGAAAACTGCGATAAATCAATACCTACTAAAGCTAAGTCACTTTAAATCGATGATTGCGATAACCACTAATATAACTAATATAACCAGATAACCACTTAACAGAAAATTTGATTAATATAAATTTTTGGATAATGGGCGTAGTGCCGCCCACTTATGGCCGCAATTGTGTAACTCGGTAACCGATTTATCAATTTCTACCAAACTCGGCGCGCTTAATAACTTTCGTACTTTATGACTACAGAGGTGTATGTATCTTGGTAACCACTTTATCGACTTCTACCAAAGTTGATTCAATTATATCGTTGAGTGTAACTCAGCATATTATCGAAAACGTTTCAAATTGGAAAAAACCCCCCTGCTTATCATGCAAATGTAGTTTAGAGAAAGTTGAAACTACGATATTTGATACCTGCGCCGGGTATATAAATTCGGTTTCGCCCAAACTTATACTTCTTTACTTGTTTTTAATTATTTTCTTTTATAAATGGTAAATTTACGACTTAAAATAGTTATTTTTGTTAACAGCAATGAAATGCGACCGCATTAGGTTATTATTAATTTTAAAATAATAAAATAAACAACTAAATTTTTAGCAATACAAAAAATAATTAAATAATAAGTCCACATTAAAAGAGCAAAATCATAAAGATAAGATGTGGTAAGTCCCAAAAGAGCCTATAAGCCTGCAACAGCTTTATTTTAAAATTGGAAGATTGTTGGTACTGTAACAAGACGAACTAAGGAAGAAAACTACATCTACAGATTATGAAAATATTGACAATAAAAAAGGTTAGACGGTTTTTGTCCCTCCTGAAAAGTTAAAAAAAAATGGAGTTAGCACGTTTGCGAACAAAGCCAACGATATACATATACTATGTATAGATATATAAATATATCTAACTGATTTAAAAGAAAACCTCGCAATTATATGTAAAAGCGGGATGCCGAGCCAAGTGATATTTTTTTGTATTGAAATAAGATCGTATGGCTTTATTTCCAATGTATGTACCTTAAATTTTTGGTTGTGGCTTCATTTCACTTTCCCTATGGAAATGAAGCCATATGACCTTATTACTCTATGTGAATTGAAATAAAGCTATATGTCGTTATTTCCTCTGGCTTTAATGTACTGCGCTCCTAGCTGCATAATTTTAAGAGTGATCATATCTGAAAAATCAGTTGTATATTATTTATATGTTTTAGTGACCCGATCTTTGTCTTTTTCACTGTAAGTATTCTATTGATAATGATTAATAATAGTGCGAAATTTCATGTTCCTAGCTGCATGAATGGAAGGGAGGACGTATAATGAAAAATCTCATATCTGAACTAGTGCTGCAAAATCATCGATAGTGATTTCGATGGTTTTATAGACAACCGTCTATAATATCGATGGTTTATCAGGATGACCCGTTAAATGGAAAAAGGGGTACACAAATATATTTTTTTTTATTTGCACGTATTATATTGAACGGATTTAAAAGCTAAAAAAATACAACTTATCATTTATTTTTAAACTAACTGCAGTTTATGCCTATTGAAAACGGGAGATTACAACTTGAAGAGGGTAACTGCTCATGTTAAATACAAGCAAACAAAAGCAAAAAATACGAAATAAACCGTGTCGATAACCCCATGTGAAAATTCTTGCAACTTACCTGAGGGTCAATACCCGTGTTAACGTGAATAAAAAAGGAACTTTATATTTATGACTGCAAAGTAAAATACCATCGATAGTTTCAAAAAAATATCGATAGTGACTAACGCATTGGCCCCATCGATAACATCGATCGTTCCATCGATGGTTTTGCAGCACTAATCTGAACAATCAGTTGTATAGCAGCTATACGTTGTAGCGGTCAGATTTTTGCGGTTCCGACAAATGATTAATACATTCCAAAAATGTGCTCACTTACCAAATTTCAGTCGGATATCTCGAAACTGAGAGACTAGATTACATACAACGGACATACATACAACGGATTACATACAGACGGACAAACTAACATGGCTAAATGGGCTCAGCTCGACGTTCTGATCATATATGTATATAAGTATACATTTTCATGGATCCATCTCTTTTTATTATGGTACTTACAAACATCGGAAAGGTATAAAAAAAACATGTACCAAAGAAAAAGTAAAGATACCCACTAGGCAAATAGCACCTTACGAGGTAAACTATGTTTTCTTTCAGTTTTGAGTACCAAACTTGTCATCATGACCAATGTCATCTACAAGTAGAGCACAAAATGAACACCTCCGATGACGCATTACGTTTTCAGTTGCAAAATAAAGTGTGGAAGCATTTAAACGTAAAAATTGGTTTTCTTCAAGCCAAAATAAGTCGATCTTCATCGTTAGTAACTTGATTTTTTGGCAAAAGAACAGTTCTTATAAATTTTATATTCTATATTTCTTATAAAATTTTGCAAAAAATTGGCTTTGTGGCATAGCGAATAGCCATTGGCATTAACAAATTTTGTAAGAAATTGGAATTCCAATTGTAAGGACCGCCGTGTGGAACATCTGTGTGGAAACATCTTTTGATAGTTCCCCAAGTGGTATATATAAAAATCAGATTTTACACTATGACGAAAGTATAACTTAAATTTTTCATGGTTTAAGGGTGTCTGGCAATGAACGATGTGGTTTCTAATGTTATTACGAGTAAAATATATAAAAACTGACCTTTATACTGTCACGAATTTGAGGTGGTATTTTATGCACCTTTACTACCTGTTACCTGCCAAAGCCACCACTATCCAAATTTTATAGGCTGGGTTTGTTATAACCTGTGTGGCTCTCGCGGGCTCTTGGGCTAAAAGGAATATAGACAAAACTGGTCGAATTAAGGCGCTTCTTTTATTACTGCCACTAGAATTATGAACTTCTTTCAATCAGAAAATAAATGTTTTGTACACACATTAGTATCGTTAACTGCATATAAAGTTAATTACTGTCTGTCGTTTTTTACTTATGAAATAATTTCCATTAATAATTTGGTAGGAGAGCTTCTCAATCCATATTGATGGAATTTTTTCATGTTAAATCATTGAAAAATAATAAATATCTAAATCCCGGGACTGATCCCGGGATCCCGGGATTGAGCTAACAACATCCCGAAAATCCCGGAATCGCAAAAATCTAAAAAATTAACATCCCTATCACGTACGCACCACATATGTATATGTATATATGCCCATATGTATGTATGTATGTTGACTATGCTTAGCTTTAAATCCTATTCGAATCAGCTTTTGAAAAAAATTCTTCAATATTCTTATTAGCTTAATCGCTTAGTCAGAACGGCGCCATGTTCTCTGTCGGCATCGCACAGGATCCACACCAGAATGGAAGGACAGCAGTGTCGTATGCACCAATCCACATTGCCAATATTGAACGAATAGCTTCGATACGCGGCGCATTCACAAAAAGTAAGCATTCCAAAATACGTATTTATGTATATTAGGGTGGTCCTATTTAAATTAAAATTAATTTTTTTCTTCTCATACCCAAAATGGATACTACCGCGGTCGAAGATATCACATATATGTAAATTTTGGAGTTGGTTAAGGCGTGTCGCACAGGAGTCAAAATTCACATTTCCCTATGAAGACGTCTTAACCGACTCCAATAAGCAGTATCGAATTTGGGTATTAAATGGAAAAAAAAATATTTTTAATTTTTTGAGTCCATAGGCCTTAACCATCTCCAATCGGGACTAAACTTTATATGTGATATCTGTGCCCGTGGTATTACCGATTGAGAGCGTGATACTGAAAAAAATCGTTCATTTGATGTATGAGGACCACCCTAATATACATATATACACGTATATGTGTATTCATGTACATTCACCACGTCACACACACAGTTACACAAACAGATGTATCCTTCGAAGCGCCAGATTTTTCTATGACTACACTTAATATTGGCACTTTGCTCGTACTAAACACACACGGACTGTTGATTGTCCCTTTCTCCATTTACGAGTGTGTGCTTTATGTTGCTTTTCGATTTGGTTTTTACTTTTTACTCCCACTTTCTTTCTTCGTTAATATTTTCCGAAAGGATAATGTGCATATAAAATTTTAAGACATCGTTTTATGGTGATACACAACATGTTTATCGTTGAAAACCCACAAACAAACTCCGAAACTGGTTGCTCATGGAGAGGGCGCGCAGTCTAAAGCAGGAGTAGACCGAAAAATGAGATTTGTATGAGTGAAGAATTTTCGTACTACTCAAGTGAGGAGCTTAAACATTTTCGATAGTCCTTTCTCAAATACACCGATAAGTTTGCATGTTTGAATACATATTTAAATTTCAGCTCATAATAATTGAATCAACAGCAGCCACTTAATGCCGCTTAATGGCGTTTAATTACCTTATAAATCTTGAATAAACAACCGGAAGTTTCGTTTCAGGAAGAAGAAAGTGCTCTGGGAGGAGTCACAATGCCTGCAAAAATATACAGATGTGCAGATTGGATCGCTGTTCGGTTGCATATTCTGTGTCTTATGGAACCCAGAAATACTCTAAATGCAGGTAAATAAATGTGACAGAAGTGATAGGCAAAGGCAGAAGTGATACGCAGTGAAAAACGCCTTAAAGCCATCAGCGAGGTATAGAGTTCCTACGTGAATTTAAAGAATTGTAGGAACTTAATACCGTGCTCTTGGAGGGCTGTTGACCAACAAGCGATTATTTACTAACAAGTATGATTGTGGATTTAAGTAATGAAACACTACACAAAAAATATTAAATATATAACCGAACATAACTAAAAAAAAAACAATTTGAGAGGAAGGAGTAATGAATATCTGAGTTTAGTTCTGTAAGATGTGCTCTTGTATAAAATCAATACTTGCGGTTTTTTATTAACAGCCTGCAGTTATGTGTTACCAATAAATGCAAAAAAAAACTCTCAAAAACGAAATGTTTGGCGCTTATAACATTTACCTTTTTCTTCAATCCAATTGTGTGTCCTTTAAATCGGAAAAAATTTGTCAAACTTCTTAAAACTACTTATTTACAGAACTCTACTACAAGTGAAATATATGCACATATGTATGTAGTTAATTCACCTTTCTGTAAACTACATTATAAGAAAAAGTGTTTTTCATCAATTTCAAACATTTTCGTTAACTTACCCAATTTAACTTAATGAAGTGATTGCACCTAGTTTGGCAGAAATGGAAACTAGTGCATAAGGGTATTATAACTTTGTTCAAATAACGGTTCTTTATAACAGCCTAAATGAATCGAGATAGATATATGTAGATATATAAGTCGATTAAGTCATGTCTGTCTGTCCGTCCGTCTGGCACACGATAAATCGGGTCAATATTTAGATATCTTCACAAACTTCGTTGTATTTCTTTTGAGCTAAAGACGGACGGTATTAAAAATAGACAAATTCGTACGATAACAAGTTTTAAAGGAGGAATGTAAATTTTTCTTTGTAGCTAAAAGGTAGTGCTGGAGACATATCGATGGGGATATCGACAGTATCGATGGTTTCATTTTGCCGCCACTATCGAATTTTTCTAAACACTATCGATAGTTGTATATTGTTCACATTGTTAGAATTGCACTATAAAAGATACATAAATACATACATATATCGCCACTCTTCTTCTTCTTTTTTATTGGCACTGTAACCGCCTAAGCGATTTTGGCCGAGTCCAAAACAGCACGCCAGGTATTTCTCTTCTGTGCTAACTGAACCCACGTCACTGTTGACAGTTACAATTGGGAAAAAGTAGACGACTTCGTTTATTTGGAAACCAGCATTAACACAAATAATAATGTCAGCCTTGAAATCCAACGGAGAATCACTCTTGCCAACAAGTGCTACTTTGGGCTAAGTAGGCAATTGATAAGTAAAGTCCTCTCTCGTCGTACGAAAACCACACTCTATAAGTCACTCATCATGCCCGTTCTGGTATATGGTGCAGAAGCATTCNGAGAATCACTCTTGCCAACAAGTGCTACTTTGGGCTAAGTAGGCAATTGATAAGTAAAGTCCTCTCTCGTCGTACGAAAACCACACTCTATAAGTCACTCATCATGCCCGTTCTGGTATATGGTGCAGAAGCATTCACAATGACAACATCCGATGAGGCGGCTCTTGGAGTTTTCGAGAGAAAGATTCTGCGAAAGATTTACGGACCTTTACGGACGATGGAACGATGAGCTTTATGAGCTTTACAACGTCATGGACATAGCGAATTAAAATACAGCGTCCCCGCAGGCTTGGTCATGTCGCTCGAATGGCCACCGACGCTCCAGCTCTGAAAGTATTCAATTCGGAGCCCGGAGAAGGACTTGGCTTCAGTTGCCGTTTCCAGTTGGCGTCAGTTGGCACAGAGGAGAAATGACTGGCGTGCTTTGCTGAACTCGGCCAAAAATAAGTATTTATATAATGTATTTCGTTCGAAAAATGACACTGAAGATGGCACAACGCCGAAACCGGTTTGTCTCCAAACCAAATTTGACAAGGGATGACGGAAATTCATTCCAATATACATCATACACAAACCCTGTCGGAAACAACCACAACCAAAAAGGAAATATTTATATAATATACAAATATATACTGCTTCAATAAACCCGGAGTATAACTTTTATCTTGTGCTTTTTTACAAAATAGTATAATTGTTTTATTACGTGGGACTCTGTAAATGGACCTTGCGCCAAATTCACAACATGAAAGTTACTTAAAGTAAAATTATATCGCGAAACATTTTTATTCGTACTTCATAAAAATTACTAGAACCTCTATTTACGTGAAAAATAAATGAGGGTTCAGGCAGGTTGGATGCTTGCAGGTCATATAATTTCGATTGGTCACTCCGCTGTGTATGAAGTTAGATACCTGTAATTTAACGTTATTCGACAAGTCAATCCCAATCGCCCCTCCCCAAATAAAATCCTGTATCCGCCACTGGCAGCAGACGTTCAAAGGATGGTTATCGACTAACAAACTCCATGTTGATGGTTGTAATGTAATTCAAAGTTTATTGGGTTGGCAAAGATTATAACAATGTGTATAAAATAAAAGAGACTTAAGCCAGGCACGTGTGTAGGATATTGTACAATTCAGGAGTGTGTATCTAATAAAATGTTTAAGTGTTGCCAACTTATGTGTTTAGATAAAGAGGTTGCCATATCTTATACTTTTAGAACTATTAGTAAATAAATACGTAATACTTAACACTCCATATCTCTGGAAATGTTCATGGTAGAGTTCTGGAACTTGGTATGGAGATATATGAAATCCATCGTATACTCTTGGAGAAAAATTTGGGGTATTGGAAAAGGCCGCGTGACACTTCCCATACAAACCGAATTGTTCATACTGCATATCTCTGGAAATATTCATGGTAGTGTACTGAAACTTGGTGTGGAGATACATAAAATCAATCGCATAGTTACTCTTGCAGAAAAAATGGTGCTATTGGAAAAAGGGCGTGGTACCTCCCATACAACCCGCATATTTCATACTGCATATTTCTGGAAGCGTTCATTGTAAAATTTTTGAACTTGGTACGGAAATATATGACAGCAATCACATACTCATGGAGAAACACTGGAGTTAACCGAAATTGTCATACTGTATATCTCTGGAAATGTTCATGGTAGAGTACTAGAACTTTATACGGGCGGGGCACCTCCCATACATGTCAAATTTTTCTTATTGCATACCTCTAGAATCGTTCTTGGTAGAGTACTGGAACTTGGTGTGGCGATATATGAAATTAATCGCATAGTCATGGAAAAAATATGGGGCTATTGGAAAAGGGAAAAGGGGACGTGGCACCTACCATACAAGCGTGGACAATTACAAAAATACTGACTTTTACTTGCCTTTGAATGTGTATATAATTCTTCTGTAGGTATATTTGTGGGTGAAATCCTAAATGGCTGGAGGGATTTTAACGAAGTTTTTTGTGTTTGTTTGATAGTTTAACTTCACAATTTAATCCGCCAGTAGGCGCTGGAGTTGAGTAATTACTTAAAATCTTTTTTAAGATCCGATTGGGCGAATATTCAAAACATGTATTGGAAACGGTAAAGGCAGTCCAATTGCCAGGTGGTGCTGAGGTCAAGTTATTACTTAAAATCGATAAGTGAGAAAAGGTGCCGTAAATGTCAGACTAAATCGACCTATTGCACCAGTAAGTTTGCATATTTATGGAACTCTCGTGTTTCACGATTGGCCCAGTGGATGTGATTTGCCAATACTATTATGCGCTAAATCTTCATTCGAAGAAACCAGGGTTGAGTTGTGCAGTGGTAAATCTCAAATCACAACCTGTCGAAATACCTTAAAACCCAGTTTCATGAAAGCGATTTAATGAAAATTTCTTTTTTTAATAGAATTTAATATAGAACCTGACAGAAAAATTATTTTTCACTTAAATTACTTTCTATAAACTGGCTTATAAGGTATTTCATCTCAGTCTATATATGTATATTGTATTTCTGTTGAACAAGGATACGGATTCATTTTGAAATTGCCACCAACTATAAGGTAAAGTTTCTAGGGCACATTCACTATAGATCCGGATCATTGTTGCCACCAGGGAACTTCTCATGGACATAACACTTTCGAAAACGAAGTTAATTAATAGTTGCGTACCCTAACTCGCAAGAAGTTGCAAGAATTTACTGGAATATGCCAGAAAGCGTTCCCGTACTCGGTTCTCTGGCTTGTTTTGCCATTTGACAGTTTTAAAGGTTTTAACCCAGAAAAGTTGGGGAACGCAACTAATATCTTGTCATCATAGCGACGATGGAATTAATAGCGTCAGTCGAGTGAAAATACTGCAAGAATGATAGAATGCAAGATTGCGCCGATTGCAGCAGAATTCGTGAGAGTAATTTTGGCGTGACGTCACTTAGAGTTGTCAACTGAGAGCGGCAAATAAAACTGCTGTCTAGGGATTTGCTGATTTGTCGGTACCCAATACTTAAAAAAGGTTTCGGTACCCAATACTTCCTTATCGGTACCCGATACTGATTTTTCACATTAAACCTTCGCCATTATATGCATCTAAAGTTTAGAAAAAACTTTAATTACTAATTTATATGATATCGGCTAAAATACTTGAACTTATCGCAACAGAGAAATATTATTTTATCAGTTTTAACCCTAGTCGATCCAAGGTTCAAGAAAAATACTTTGACGGATGAAGAAGCCTCTCGGGGGGGAAGATTCTGTATCCTGTTAGCGACAAGTTTCGGATCGATATCGCACTTGTTGACGTAAAAATATTTCATATCATACGTCAACAAAACCGATACCGATTCGAAAATTGTCGCTAACTAATCTGTCGCTAACTAGTTACAGAATCTGCCTACAAAAATGATATCATCCGATTCAGCTGGAATGAAAACGCTTCAAACAAGTAAGAGTTTCTCTGTATTATGGCCTCGAACCGATATATATACATCTTTCATTTGAATCAGTATTAAAAGCTCTATTGATTCCTACATTCGGGCTTTGATCGGCGAGTCTCCCCTGAGCCGTTTTTCCATATTTTTGGCCTATGTGCGCTTTTATTCGAAACCCAAAAGTTTCGGTACCGAGTATCGAGAGTAATGGATACTTAAAGGTATTGACTCAGCACATCACTACTGCTGTCATTTCGACTGTGACGTCAGCAAAACAGCTGATTCTGTCAAATTCACTGAGAGCCGATTAGCGGTATTGCCATCGGCGCCACCTTCTGTATTCTCTCCACCGTGAAAATACTGCTAAAGTAACAGAGTCAGCCCGCTTGTGATATCCTTGCTTGCCGCACCGCTCGTGCTATAAATTCAAATTGGTTCGATAGTCGACATGCGTCTTCTGCCTGACCTATGATTATCGGTTAAATTATTGGGAAAACTAATTAAAACTTTTCGTCAGTTTAGCGGTTAGTTTTTTATGGGCTTGGGGAAAAAAGGTACCGCTTCTCCGGGCGTGGGATAGTGCGTCCCTTTCTTGCACACACATCGGTGCCTTTGCCTTACAGTATGTTCACTCGCTCATATACATACATATGTCATCTGGTTGGTGATATACAAGTGAGTTAAGCGATGAAACCTATTGGGAAAATATCACGATAATTAGTGATTTTTCTGACACCTATTCCAACTTCTAAATAATTAATAAATTCGTGAATAGATGGCAGCAAAATATCTAAAAATACATGAAACCAAATTAAAAAATGCAATTCGATTTTGTTTATGTGTTTGTTTTATTTGTAAAAAATATATTGTCGCAAGCTTTTTTAGGGCTGCTGAGCTTAGACAGTTCTTCAAATCTTTCATCGGTTCTGAATTTTCGTCGCTAAAACAAATTCTTCCCCGCCGTTTGGCCCTTCTTCCTCCATTCCTAGGGCTGAAGTAACACGTTGGCGTTGCATTGTATTTCAGCACTGTAGTCACTGACTTCACAGTCGGCCTAAGCGCACTGGCCTCAAATGTTTTCTTCTCTATCCACAAACAAATTGAATACACTGATTTTTATTAATTGTTTCTTTGAATTCACCGACTTCTTCTATACTTTGCACCACAGCGAACAAAGAAGTAAATTTTTCTTTCATGTATGTATGTATGTATGTATGTACATATGTATGTGAGCGGTCAATCAGTATA